>NW_020867611.1:0-45155 GCF_003369695.1 Bos indicus x Bos taurus | reverse complement strand
ATTAAGATTATCATAAGATCCAGCAATCATTTATTTGAGTTTATATTCCAAAGAGAGATAAACTAAGAATGTTCCAGGAGATACCTATAATCTCATACCCATTGGTGCATCGTACACAACAATCAAGATAGAAAAACTCCTCAGTGTCCAAGGGCAGATAAATCAAGAAGAAAATGTGGTGCATACATACACTGGAATGTGATTGAGTCTTTAAAAATGAAGGCAATCCTGTCATTTGAAGCAAAGTGGGAAGCTATTGGTAAGGGCGAAATAAGCTAGTCGCAGGACAAATATTGAACAATTCCACTTACCTGCCATATCGAAGGAAAGTTCAGGGAAGCAACGAATAAAAGGGTGGATCCAAGATGTGGGAAAGGTTTGACACAGGGAGTGTCTGTTCAATGGTTACAGGATTTTAGTGGCAGGATGGAAAAGTTCTAGAGATGTGCTAACCAACATGGTGCATTGAGTTAACAGGACAGATTGGACACTTCAAAGGGTAAGAGGCAAAGCTGGAATGAACTTCCTCCATTTGTGCCTGGAGCTTCCTCCTTTCTCAGATTCCTCTGAAACTAGGTGTTGCTCTTGGGTACCAGGGGGCTCCCTGCAGAAGGAAGGAGCCTCCCCATTACTTGGGGGCCTTGGATGAAGGGGGTGATTCATTCTGAGGCTCCAACAGAAAGAGTTTGAATGAGGGAAGTGGCAGAGTGGTGAATCATGAACAATCAAAATCCTACAAGACCTACTAAGTGATGAGAGTTTACTATTAAATGAAGGTGTGTTGACCCAGTAAAGGGGATTCTGAAACACAGTTTTGCTCATTAAGAATCTTATAGGACTTCTATGGTGGCTCAGTGGTTAAGAATCTACCTGACAATGCAGGAGACAGGAGTTCAACCCCTGGTCTGGAAAGAATTCCACATGCTGTGGAGCAACTAAACCATGTACCACAACTACTGAGCCCACGTGCCAAACTATGGAAGCCCAAGAGCCCTGGAAGCCATGCTCTGCAACAAACAAGCCCACTAGAGTGAGAGGCCTACACACCACAACTAGAGAGTTGCCCTTGCTCTCCATAAGTAGAAAGAAGCCTGGGCAGCAAGGAAGGCCAAGAACAGCCAATAAAAATTTTAATAAAAATTAAAAAGAATCCTGTAAATATCTTCCTCGGCAGTGATGGGATTTGTCTTCCTGGGAAAAGGATGTTCACTTGGTATAAAATCAGTGGATACAGTGAATGTATATACTTTGTTTTCTTTTTATACACATAAACATTCATGGTACATTGTGATGGAAAACATTTTGGGGCTGACACCACTAACAGTGACGTTTACGGTGATAGATATTTTGGAAAACACAACCCAAAAATTCAAACACACAAAGAATCACACTATTCATTATACATAAAAACACACCCAGTCCCATGGACACAAACCTACACTATTAACCATAATACAGCTTCTTCCGGGAACTACAGTAATCATCCAAATTGATCTCTTGTAAATTACTTTCTATCACCAGGGCCCCTATACTCATTCCCAGCAGGAATTTGGGATCAGTTTGGCCTCTACACTAAAACCAGCAAGAAAGCCCCAACTTTCTCATCTACAAAGTTTTTTCTCCCAAAGGGAATGATTCTAGAATACATACCACTTTCACATCCTGAAAGGGCCACCTGCAAGTACAGAAGAGAAGATGCTATGAGGGTAAGATCACATAGATGCACAGTCTTTGGTTCATTGGGTGACAGTAGAAAACCTGATGAGGAGCAGTGTGGAGTCCAGGGAACCCAGCAAGATCAGCACACACATACTCAGGATGAAAGGCACGACCTGTGCCTGGAGGATAGAACTCCAAGTCCATTTAGGCTGGAAATTGCACAATTCTTTTCCTAGAAGAAATGTTGCTGCAGGAGAGAGAAATCTGTACTCTACAGAGTATAATGGATGCTAAAAATTTTAGTATCTTGTGGACTGGGGAATCATGAGTTGGTAATAAGACTCTCGTCTACATTATCCCAACAAAGGGAAACTGTCTCTATATGAAACAAAACCCATCAGAGTCACAACTTAATTCTACTGAAAGAGAAATGAAACAATATTTCTATCTCATACAAAAAAAAAAAAAAAAAAACAGCTTGCCTTGGAGAAACACTGAGTCTCTTCTGTGTTGTCACATGGTGGGTTGACTGGCAGGTCCTCAGTGAAGTCTAGAGGGACACAGAGTAGCTGTTAGAACACTGGTGAAGCTGTTCAGGAATCATGCAGGGGGTTTTCTCTTTGTGTGGACACGGGGTGGTGTGTCCAGATGTGGGAGGTTATTAAGCATGAGGTGAACTTGTGTTCATCCATCCTCTTTGGAGGAGGAAGGAAAGTAAAGGAGAGGAAGAAGGAAATGAAAATAGTACTTTGGCTTTCTAGCTAGAGGAACCTAATCAACATGAAATATTCAATCTAAAAAAAAGGAAAGCTCTAAAATGTGTGTATTGTTCAATGAAAGAGACCCATGACTCCTCCTGCTTAATGTGAGGTCCTGCTAAATTACCACCGTCCCTTGATTTTTCCCAGATCACTCTTCTCCAGGATCTACAATTGCCGATATTCTAATCATCATGTTTTGTATGAGACTTTGTACTTGATTAAAAGTGATCTCTGTTAGGGAACTGAATTCAATATTGGGCAAAGTATGCTATTCTCTTAATTCACTAACCAATTTTCTTAAATGAAATCAAATATGCAGAATTTGGCAATACTGAGTTCCTGCCATTTAATAAGAGCCACTATGAATGATATCATATTTTTCTATCAATATTTGTTTTCTATAGTGTGCATGTCCACTGAGTCAGTTCCTGTCCACATTCACAAGGGCAATATGTATAGTGGGAAAGTTGATTATAGAAAGCACAGTTTCTCCACCAGGTCTTCTTGGGGAGCTAGAGGGACACAGAGTTGCAGTCAGGACATGGGTGAGGATGCTTATCAATCTCTCAGTGTTTCTTTCTTCCTTTTTTTTTTTTTTTCCTTTTATTTGAAGGTGACATAGGGTCGAGTGTATGCATGAGGGAGGATAGTAGCTATGGACCGAGCTGCTGTTGAATCATCCTTTTTGCTGGATGAAGGAGAGAAAAGGAGAGGAGAAGGAAAGAAATGAAACACAGTTTCTGTGTTTTGACTAGGGATAACCTGAATGATCGGGAAAAAAGTAACACTTAAATACATGCCAACTTTCAATGACAGAGACCCATGAACCTCCTGCTTATGTAGAGCATCTGTTAAATGGTCCCTGTCTTCTGGATTTTTTCTCAGATCATCGCCTCCCCAGGATCCACATTTGTAGCTACTGAATTTAGAATGTTTTCTCTCAGACTTTGTTCTTGATTAAAAGCAAACTCTGTTAGAGGACTGAATTCAATCCTACCTTTCCAAATAGCTACTATTAACCATGTGATATTCTTTCCCAGTCTTCATTTTCCAAACAATGTTTGCATGTCCACTGAGTCAGTGGCTGTTCACTCACAGAAGTCATACATTTAGTGGGACAGTTCATTGTAGAGAGGAAACATAGGCTGAACGCTGACTTTGTCTAACCCAGGATTACAACAATGTTCAGGAGATTACAACAAAAGTAATGGTCATTAGACTAACTACCAAGTTCCACTGTGAGATCTATTTGACACCTTCCATTGACTGTGTGATACAGGGTCTAATCAATGTAAGGTTTATGGTAATGTCACCCAGTACAATGAAATGTTTCCCTGATAGGATCTGCTCTTGTTCTTGTTTAAGCAATCACACTAGCATCAACACATATGACCAACATTGTCTACACAGCCACACAACTCTCAAGATCTGAGAGCTGACCAGGAAGATACGACCACATGGTGCCTTTTACCCTGATGACTGTGCCAAAGTTGGCTGTTAATCCACCTTTGGTTGCCCTGGGTTTCATGACAACTGAGCCCACCTTAAAATGAGTCTGGAACTCTGGAGCTGCTAGTACCTCCAGGCATGGACGTAGAGGTAGGGACCCCTTTCTCCATGACTGAGGACCATGGCTGAGGAATAAATGCAGGTCAGGGGTCCAGAGCAGACACACTGGGACCACCCATAGGTTTCCAGTTTGGCTTGTCCACTTAGGAGGTCAAGAGCTTGGGCTGTTTTTCTCAGCACCATCTCCATTTGAGGACAATGAATATTAACCAAACTTGAGGAATGGCTGAGTTGAGGGAAGAGTCAGATAATATATAGACAATGTCCAGTAGGGATGAGAAGTGTTGAGACAATTCACAGTTGACTTGTGTTGTGTAGGAGGGAAACATCGCCTGAGGAAACACACACACATAGAGCT
The DNA here is from genome assembly GCF_003369695.1 of Bos indicus x Bos taurus. Lineage (NCBI taxonomy): Eukaryota > Metazoa > Chordata > Mammalia > Artiodactyla > Bovidae > Bos > Bos indicus x Bos taurus. The sequence continues at coordinate 40,808 of NW_020867611.1, read as the reverse complement.
TCAGAATGACAACACATGGGCCCACCCATGGGCCCCAAAATCTGATTCACAGAAACCCACAGTATCTAAATGATGTATCTGTTTCCAAGTACCATAGAACACAGACATTGTTCTTTTCTGGGAGATCAGTCTCTTCTCTGGAACCCCAGTCCTCACCCCCCGTAGGAATCCAGCATCAGGGTGACTGTGCAAAGCTAGCTGGAAAGAGAGCCCCAAAATCATCAGCTAAATTGTTCCTCAGAAGAGGGACGGTCGCTCAGTATTTACCATGTTCATTGGCTGCTCCGGCTGCCTGTGATTAGAGAGAAGAGAACAGTGTGAGGGTTGCCAGCACCGTGTGTTCTCTGCAGTAATTTTTATGGTATCTGAGTTTTTGTTTTCCTCAGGTAACTAAACTTTTAAAAAAATCAATCATTCCAAAAGAAAACAGAGAGGACCCTTGTTGAAAAGGCTGGGCTCTTTCACTTAAGATCTTTCAGTTTCCAGGAGGAAAAAATTCTACTGAGGAAAGTACCTACAGTAGTAATTGACGGTATTTTTTAGTGTCCTTTTGAATCAGGTCTCTGTTGGTAAGAGAATTAATGTCAATATTTCACCAGCAAGGAACTGCATACACAAGTGCTAATAATATACATTGTCAGATTACTATAACTGTATTTCACTGAATGAAACATAAAGAAGTGAAGAGCATCTATGTGAGACACAGACCGTTGAGCTTACTTCCAGGGGTCCGAGGGGCGATTCCTCAGCCCCGGCAAGGGGCAGTTCCACCATGAGGTGCTCCTGGGGAACTAGAGTGAAACAGAAAGTCATCAGGACTGAGGAGAGGCTGCTTCCAAAGATCTCAGGTTTCTTGTTTGTTTGTTTGATGGGACATGGGGTGGAATGTGTACATGAGAGAGGTTAGTAACTGGGGACTGAGCTGCTCTTGAATCCTCCTCTTTGCTGGATGAAGTACAACAAAGGAGACAAGCAGGAAGGCAATGAAAGAGAGTGCCTGCACCTAACTGGTGATAACCAAAGTAATGGGAAAAGCGAAACATTACAATGCATGCCAGCTTTCAATGACAGAGAGGCATGTCCCTCCTGGCTGTTAGAGCTTCTGGGAAATCACACCTATCTTCTGGATTACTTCCTAGATCACTGCATCCTTAGGATCCACTGTTTCAGCTATTGTACTTACCAAGTCTGTGAGACTTTATTCTCGATTAAAGGAAACTCTTGTTAGAGGACTGAAGTTAATACTACCTTTCCAAATAGCTTCTATTAATCATGCAATGTTATTTCCAAGGCTTGATTTTCCAAACAATGTTTGCAAGTCCACTGAGTCAGTGGCGGTTCACACTCACAGAAGTCACACTTGTAGTGGGACAGTTCATTATGGAGAGGAAGCATGGAGTGAACCTGACTGTCTCTGACCCAGTTGTGTATGAGAATTACGACAAGAGTCATGGTCACTAGACTATCATGTTCCACTGTGAGCTTTATTTGACAGTTTGCCTTGAGTGTGTACTACAGGGTTTAATCAATGTGAGGTTATGGTAATTACCCGGTACAATGAAATACACCTCTGATGATAATATGCTTTTGTCCTTGTGTATACAAAGATAGGAACACCAACACATAGGACTTACACTCTACAAAAGGCCACCCAACACTCAGAATCTGTGACTTTAGCAAGAGGATGTGAGTCCCGAGATTCTTTTCCCAATAATGACCGTGCCAAAATTGGCGTTAATCCACCTATGTTTACCCTGGGTTCTCTGACCACTGTGCCCACCTTATAATTATAATGACGGGCAGGATCTGGACCCCTGGGCCTGCTAGTACCTCCAAGGATGGATATAGATGCCAGGACCCCCTTTCCACATGACTGAGCATCACGTGGCTGACTGGTAGGAGCAGCTTACTCATTCAGAAGAGCCAAATTTGGATCAACCCTAGGTACTCAGTTTGGCTTTTCCAATAGGAGGTTAAGACTTTGGGCCATTTGTCCAATTGCCATCTTCACCTGAGGAAAATTAATATTAAGCTATGTTGGGGAATGGATTCCCTGATAGCTCAGTTGTTAAAGAATCCGGCTGCAATGCTGGAGACCTGTGTTTGATCCCTCGGTTTGGAAGACTCCCTGGAGAAGGGAAAGACTACCCACTCCAGGATTCTGGCCTGGAGAATTCCATGGACTCTAGTGCATGGGGATGCAAAGACTTGAATACACACTGAATGACTTTCACTTTCGCTTCTGAGGAAAGACTGAGTTGAGGAAAGAATCAGGTAATGTATGGCCAGTGTGCAGTGGTAGTGAGAAGTGTTTAGAAAGTTCACAGTTGACTAGTGCTGTGTAACAGGGATGCATCTCCAGAGGCAACACACACAGACACAGAACTTCAGAATCACACCACTTGGGCTCACACATGGACCCCCAACCCTGATTCACACAAACCCACAACATCTAAATGATGTAGTTGCTTCCAGGTACCCTAGAACAAAGGCATCGTTCTTTCCTGGGAGATCAGTCTCTTCTCTGCACCCACAGCCCACACCCTAAACAGGAATCTAGCATCAGGGCCACTCTGCAACCAGAGGCAGTCAGAGAACCCCACCTTTATCTGTTGGATTGTCCCTCAGCAGAATGATGATCCCTGAATATTTACCATGTTCACAGGCGTCCCCGGATTCCTGTGATTGCAGAGAAGAAAACAGAGTGAGTGTCCCAGCTTCTTGAATTTTCGGCACTAAGTCTTCTGTTACCTGTTTTTTTGTCCTCAGGTAACTAGCACTCTTCATTTCAGTGGCTCCAAAATAAAACAGACAGTCTTCTGTTGGGAAGACTGGTCTGTTTCACATAAGATCTCTCAGTTTTAATTTGACCAATGTTTACAAATTGTTTTTCAAGAAAGAACACTTTCTGTTGAGCAAAGTACCTACAGTAATAAATGATGCTGTCTTATTGAAATTTCCTCTTGAATCCGGACTGTGTTAATAATAGATTTATCCTCTCTACTTTCCCAGCCAAGTATTTGCATGCCTCAGTGGTAACGTAAATTGTCAGATTACTATACCTGTGTTCAACTAAAAGGAAAATAAAGCAGTGAAGCCGCAGCCTTGCCCCGGTTAAGAGAGGTGCACTTACGTCCACAGTCTTCAGAGCCTTGTCTTCAGCCCAGTCCCGGGGCAGCTCCACCACCATGTCCTCTTGAGGAACTGGAGGGACACAGAACAGCACAGGGACACAGGTAAGGTGCTCAGTAACCTCTCAGGAGCCTTGTTCATTGGAGGGGCATGGGGTGGACTGTGTGCATAAGGCATTAGTAACTATGCACTGAGTTGCTGTTGAGTCCTCCTCTTTTTTGTATAAATAAGAGCAAATCAGAGGAGCTGGAAATAACGAAACAAAACTTCTGTATTTTAACTAGTGATAACCTAACAGTTCGGGAAAACAGAACCACTGAAATGCATGCCACCTTTCACTGACAGAGACTCATGAAACTCCTGCCTGTTTATATCTTCTGCAAAACCACCCCTATCCAGAAGGATTTCTTCTTAGATCACTGCCTCCCCAGGATTCAGTTTCAGCTGATGCACTTATTAAGTTTTCTGTGAGATTTTGTTCTTGATTAAAAGCAATCTCTGTTAGAGGACTGAATTCAACCCTACCTTGCCAAATAGCTATAATCTATCATGTGATGTTTCTTCCTAGTCTTCACTGTCCAAACAATATTTGCACGTCCACTGAGTCAGTGTTTGTTCACACTCATTGAAGTCATACATTTAGTGGGACAGTTCATCATGGAGAGAAAGCATGGGGTAAACGTTGACCTTCTTGGACCCTGGTGTGCAGGAGGTTCACAACAAGAGTCAAGGTCACCAAGCAGAGTGTCAAGTTCGACTGTGAGATCTATTTGACACCTTCCCTTGATAGTGTGCTACAGGGTTTAACCAATGTAAGGCTTATGGAAATGTCACCCAGTACAAAGAAATATCTCCCTGATGACAATCTGCTTTTGTTCTTGGTTAAGCAGTGACACTAGCACCAACAGATATGGCCTGGACTGTCAAAACAAGGGAACACAACTTTCAGATCTTTGAATTGACCAGGAGGACAGGAATCCCAAGGTGTCTTTCACAATAATGACTGCGCCAATGTTGGCGATAATCCACCTATGTTTGCCTGTGTCCCATGACCACTGAGCCCATTTTACAATGATGGGCACAATCTGAACCTCTGGAGCTCTAGTACCTCCAAGCATAAACGGAGATGCAGGGACCCCCTTGCTCCATGACTGAGGATCCCATGGTTGAGTGATAAGTGCAGCTCAGGGGTCCAGAGCAGACACACTGGGACCACCCATAGGTTCCCAGTTTGGCTTGTCCACTTAGGAGGTCAAGAGCTTGGGCTGTTTTTCTCAGCACCATCTCCATTTGAGGACAATGAATATTAACCAAACTTGAGGAATGGCTGAGTTGAGGGAAGAGTCAGGTAATATATAGACAATGTCCAGTGGGGATGAGAAGTGTTGAGACAGTACACAGTTGACTTGTGCTGTGTAAGAGGGCAACATCGCCTGAGGAAACACATACACATAGAGCTTCAGAATCACAACACATGGGCCTACACATGGGCCCCCAAACCTGATTCACACAAACCCACAGTATCTAAATGATGTAGCTGTTTCCATGTACCATAGAACATAGACATTGTTCTTTTCTGGGCGATCAGTCTCTTCTCTGGACCCCCAGTCTTCACCCCCCATAGGAATCGAGCATCAGGGTGACTCTGAAAAGCTAGGTGGCAAAGGAGCCCCACAGTCATCAGCTAAATTGTTGCTCAGCAGAGGGACGGTCGCTCAATATTTACCATGTTCATTGGCTGCTCCAGCTGCCTGTGATTAGAGAGAAGAGAACAGTGTGAGGGAGGCCAGCACCGTGTGTTCTCTGCAGTAAGTTTTATGTTATCTGAGTTTTTGTTTTCCTCAGGTAACTAAACTTTTAAAAAAATCAATCGTTCCAAAAGAAAACAGAGAGGATCCTTGTTGAAATGGCTGGGCTCTTTCACTTAAGATCTTTCAGTTTCCAGGAGAAAAAATTTCTACTGAGGAAAGTACCTACAGTAGTAATTGACGGTATTTTATAGTGTCCTTTTGAATCAGGTCTCTGTTGATAACAAAATTATGGTCAATATTTCACCAGCAAGGAATTGCATACATAAGTGCTAATATACATTGTCAGATTACTATAACTGTATTTCACTGAATGAAACATAAAGGAGTGAAGCAGCATCTATGTGAGACACAGAGAGTTGAGCTTACCTCCAGAGGTGGGAGAGCCGATTCCTCAGCCCCGGCCTGGGGCAGTTCCACCACGAGGTCCTCTTTGGGAACTACAGGGAAACATATAGCCATCAGGACAGAGGAGAGGCTGCTTCCAAAGATCCCAGGTTTCTTGTTTGTTTGTTTGATGGGACATGGGGTGGAATGTCATGTACATGAGAGAGGTTAGTAACTGGGGACTGAGCTGCTCTTGAACCCTCCTCTTTGCTGGATGAAGTACAACAAAGGAGACAAGCAGGAAGGCAATGAAAGAGAGTGCCTGCACTTAACTGGTGATAACCAAAGTAATGGAAAAGTGAAACATTACAATGCTTGCCAGCTTTCAATGACAGAGACACATGTCCCTCCTGGCTGTTAGAGCTTCTGGGAAATCACACCTATCTTCTGGACTACTTCCTAGATCACTGCATCCTCAGAATCCACTGTTTCAGCTATTGTACTTACCAAGTCTGTGAGACTTTATTCTCGATTAAAAGTAAACTCTTGTTAGAGGACTAAAGTCAATACTACCTTTCCAAATAGCTTTTATTAATCATGCGATGTTATTTTCCAGGCTTGATTTTTCCAAACAATGTTTGCAAGTCCACTGAGTCAGTGGCGGTTCACACTCACAGAAGTCACACTTGTAGTGGGACAGTTCATTATGGAGAGGAAGCATGGGGTGAACCTGACTGTCTCTGACCCAGCTGTGTATGAGATTTACGACAAGAGTCATGGTCACTAGACTATCATGTTCCACTGTGAGCTTTATTTGACAATTTGCCTTGAGTGTGTACTACAGGGTTTAATCAATGTGAGGTTATGGTAATTACCCGGTACAATGAAATACACCTCTGATGATAATATGCTTTTGTCCTTGTGTATACAAAGATAGGAACACCAACACATAGGACTTACACTCTACAAAAGGCCACCCAACACTCAGAATCTGTGACTTTAGCAAGAGGATGTGAGTCCCGAGATTCTTTTCCCAATAATGACCGTGCCAAAATTGGCGTTAATCCACCTATGTTTACCCTGGGTTCTCTGACCACTGTGCCCACCTTATAATTATAATGACGGGCAGGATCTGGACCCCTGGGCCTGCTAGTACCTCCAAGGATGGATATAGATGCCAGGACCCCCTTTCCACATGACTGAGCATCACGTGGCTGACTGGTAGGAGCAGCTTACTCATTCAGAAGAGCCAAATTTGGATCAACCCTAGGTACTCAGTTTGGCTTTTCCAATAGGAGGTTAAGACTTTGGGCCATTTGTCCAATTGCCATCTTCACCTGAGGAAAATTAATATTAAGCTATGTTGGGGAATGGATTCCCTGATAGCTCAGTTGTTAAAGAATCCGGCTGCAATGCTGGAGACCTGTGTTTGATCCCTCGGTTTGGAAGACTCCCTGGAGAAGGGAAAGACTACCCACTCCAGGATTCTGGCCTGGAGAATTCCATGGACTCTAGTGCATGGGGATGCAAAGACTTGAATACACACTGAATGACTTTCACTTTCGCTTCTGAGGAAAGACTGAGTTGAGGAAAGAATCAGGTAATGTATGGCCAGTGTGCAGTGGTAGTGAGAAGTGTTTAGAAAGTTCACAGTTGACTAGTGCTGTGTAACAGGGATGCATCTCCAGAGGCAACACACACAGACACAGAACTTCAGAATCACACCACTTGGGCTCACACATGGACCCCCAACCCTGATTCACACAAACCCACAACATCTAAATGATGTAGTTGCTTCCAGGTACCCTAGAACAAAGGCATCGTTCTTTCCTGGGAGATCAGTCTCTTCTCTGCACCCACAGCCCACACCCTAAACAGGAATCTAGCATCAGGGCCACTCTGCAACCAGAGGCAGTCAGAGAACCCCACCTTTATCTGTTGGATTGTCCCTCAGCAGAATGATGATCCCTGAATATTTACCATGTTCACAGGCGTCCCCGGATTCCTGTGATTGCAGAGAAGAAAACAGAGTGAGTGTCCCAGCTTCTTGAATTTTCGGCACTAAGTCTTCTGTTACCTGTTTTTTTGTCCTCAGGTAACTAGCATTCTTCATTTCAGTGGCTCCAAAATAAAAAAGTCTCCTGTTGGAAAGACTTGTCTGTTTCACATAAGATCTCTCAGTTTTAATTTGACCAAAGTTTACAAATTGTTTTTCAAGAAAGAACACTTTCTGTTGAGCAAAGTACCTACAGTAATAAATGATGCTGTCTTATTGAAATTTCCTCTTGAATCCGGACTGTGTTAATAATAGATTTATCCTCTCTACTTTCCCAGCCAAGTATTTGCATGCCTCAGTGGTAACGTAAATTGTCAGATTACTATACCTGTGTTCAACTAAAAGGAAAATAAAGCAGTGAAGCCGCAGCCTTGCCCCGGTTAAGAGAGGTGCACTTACGTCCACAGTCTTCAGAAGCTTGTCTTCAGCCCAGTCCTGGGGCAGCTCCACCACCATGTCCTCTTGAGGAACTGGAGGGACACAGAACAGCACAGGGAAACAGGTAAGGTGCTCACTAACCTCTCAGGAGCCTTGTTCATTGGAGGGGCATGGGGTGGAATGTATGCATAAGGCATTAGTAACTATGCACTGAGTTGCTGTTGAGTCCTCCTCTTTGTTGTATAAATAAGAGCAAATCAGAGGAGCAGGAAATAAGGAAACAAAACTTCTGTATTTAAACTAGTGATAACCTAACATTTCGGGAAAAAAGAACCACTGAAATGCATGCCACCTTTCACTGACAGAGACTCATGAAACTCCTGCCTGTTTATATCTTCTGCAAAACCACCCCTATCCAGAAGGTTTACTTCCTAGATCACTGCCTCCCCAGGATTCAGTTTCAGCTGATGCACTTATTAAGTTTTCTGTGAGATTTTGTTCTTGATTAAAAGCAATCTCTGTTAGAGGACTGAATTCAACCCTACCTTGCCAAATAGCTATAATCTATCATGTGATGTTTCTTCCTAGTCTTCACTGTCCAAACAATATTTGCATGTCCACTGAGTCAGTGTCTGTTCACACTCATTGAAGTCATACATTTAGTGGGACAGTTCATCATGGAGAGAAAGCATGGGGTAAACGTTGAACTTCTTGGACCCTGGTGTGCAGGAGGTTTACAACAAGAGTCAAGGTCACCAAGCAGAGTGTCAAGTTCGACTGTGAGATCTATTTGACACCTTCCCTTGAAAGTGTGCTACAGGTTTTATCCAATGTAAGGCTTATGGTAATGTCACCCAGTACAAAGAAATATCTCCCTGATGACAATCTTCTTTTGTTCTTGGTTAAGCAATAACACTAGCACCAACAGATATGGCCTGTACCATCTAAATAAGGGAACACAATTTTCAGATCTTTGAATTGACCAGGAGGATAGGAATCCCAAGGTGCCTTTCACAATAATGACTATGCCAATATTGGCAATAGCCCACCTATGTTTGCCCTGGGTCCCATGACCACTGCGCCCATCTTACAATGATGGGCACAATCTGGACCTCTGGAACTCTAGTACCTCCAGGGATAAACAGAGATGCAGGGACCCCCTTGTTCATGGTTGAGTGATAAGTACAGGTCAGGGGTCCAGAGCAGACACACTGGGACCACCCCAAGGTTTTCAGTTTATCCTTTTCCACTTAGGAAGTCAGTGGCTTGGTCCATTTTTTCTCAGCACCATCTCCATTCCAGCAATGAGTATTAACCAAACTTGAGGAATAATTGAGTTGAGGAAAGAATTAGGTAATCTATAGCCAGTGCACAGTGTGATCAGAAGTGTTTATAAAGTTCACAGTTGACTTGTGCTGTATAAGAGGGAGACATCTCCTGAGGAAACACACACAGACAGCTTGAGAATCACACTGCATGGGCTCACACATGGGACCCAAACCCACGCATCTAAATGATGTAGTTGTTTCCAGGTACCATAGACCACAGACATTTTCTTTCTGGGAGATCAGTGTGTTATCTGTACCCCCTCCCTTCACCCCCTTTAGGAATTCAGCATCAGGGCAACTCTCCAAACAGAGCTGGCAAGAGATTGCCGCCTTCATCAACTAGATTATTTTCATCAGAGGGATGATCCCTGAATAATTACCATGTTCACTGGCTTGTTCACGTGCCTGCAATTAGAAAGAAGAAAACAGTGAGAGTGTGTCAGTGTCTTGAGTACTGTGCACTCAGGTCTTTTGTCCTCTTTTTCTTGTCAGAAAACCAAATGGGAATGTGCTGTTCAGTCTGTAGCCCCAAAAGAACAATAGAGGACACCTGTGGGAAAGGCTGGCGCTCCTCCTGGAAGAGCACTCCAGTTCATTTTCACCAGTAATTAAAACTTTCTTTTCAGGAAGGAACAGTTTCTGCTGAGGAAACTGCTCCTGATTCCAGTTTTTAATTTATGTTGTCATTTTTGAAAAACATCCTTTTGAATAAGTTATCTCCTGGGAGAAATTCATCCATCAAACTAAAAACTGTTTCTATGAACTGTCTGGAATAATTTGAACCTTTATCTGAATTCAGCTAGAAAATAAAGTTATGAAGCAACACTTTTATCTCAGATGAATAGGAGGCACTTACTATGGAGTTGGGCAGAGCCTCTCCCTCCAACATTGAAGTGGATAGCCCCTCAGGCTGGTCCTCAGGGAGCTCTAGGAAGACATAGAGGAATTGTCATGACATCTGTGATGCTGATCGGGAAGACCTTGTTAATGTGGACACATCAGGGGAGTGTGTGGATGTGGGTGGTTAATAAGTGTTGGCTGAAATCTGCTGGACAACCTTTCTCATGGGTGGAGGAAGGCAAAGGAGATGAACGTTTCAGAAATGAGTCAGAGAGCCTTAAGCTTTCTGGCTAAGGGGAACCTGATCGCCCTGAAACTCGGTCTGAGAGAGGGAAGCACTAAAAATCACACTAGGCTTCAGTAGTCATGTACAGTTGTGAGACTTGGATCATTAAGAAGGCTGAGTGCCAAAGAATTAATGCTTTAGAATAGTGGTGCTGAAGAGACTCTTGTGAGTTCCTTGACAGCAAGGAGATCAAACCAGTTAATCATAAAGATAATCAATCATGAATATTCATTGGAAGGACTGATGCTGAAACTTCAATACTTTGGCCGCCTGATGTAAAGAACAGGCTCACTCAAAAAGCCCCTGATGCTGGGAAAGACTGATGGCAAGAGGAAAAGAAGGGGCCACAGAGGATGAGATGTCTGGATAGCATTATCGACTCAATGGACATGAATTTGAGCAAACTCAGGAAGATAGTGAAAGACAGGGAAGCCTGGTGTGCTTCTGTCCATGGGCTCACAGACATAACTTAGCGACTGAGCATTGTCATAAAAAATACATTGTATTTATTCTTTTCATAATTTTTAAGAATTAAAAAGTTCCATCAGTTCAGTTCAGTTGCTCAGTCGTGTCCGACTATTTGTGACCTCATGAATGCAGCACACCAGGCCTCCCTGTCCATCACCAAATCCCAGAGTCCACCCAAACCCATGTTCATTGAGTCGGTGATGCCATCCAACCGTCTCATCTTCTGTCATCCACATCTCCTCCTGCCCTCATTCTTTCCCAGCATCAGGGTCTTTTCAAATGACTCAGCTCTTCACATCAGGTGGGCAAAGTATTGGAGTTTCTGCTTCAACATCAGTCCTTTTAATGAACACCGAGGACTGATCTCTCTTAGGTTGGAATGGTTGGATCTCCTTGCAGTCCAAGGGACTCTCAAGAGTCTTCTCCAACAGTGCAGTTCGAAAACATCAATTCTTTGGTGCTCAGCTTTCTTTATAGTTCAACTATCACATCCATACATTACTAATGGAAAAAGCATAGCCTTGACTAGACGGACCTTTGTTGACAAAGTAATGTCTCTGCTTTTTAATATGCTGTCTACGTTGGTCATAACTTTCCTTCCAAGGAGTAAGTGTATTTTAATTTCATGGCTGCAATCACCATCGGCAGTGATTTGGAGCCCAGAAAAATAAAGTCAGCCACTGTTTCCCCATCTTTTGCCATGAAGTGCTGGGACCAGATGCCGTGATCTTAGCTTTCTGAATGTTGAGCCTTAAGCCAACTTTTTCACGCTCCTCTTTCACTTTCCTCAAGAGGCTCTTTAGTTCTTCTTCAGTTTCTGCCATAAGGGTGGTCTCATCTGCATATCTGAGGTTATTGATATTTCTCCTGGCAATTTGATTTTTCTGTATTCACAATTTAGTGTACCTATCAACACCATCTACATCTTTTTCATCAGATCCAATAGAACCTCTGTACCCAGTAAGTCATAATCCACCTTCTCCGTTGCCTCCTCGCTTTGGTAACTTCTATTTCCAACTTCCATGAGTTAGCCTATTCTGTGTACCTTAAACCAGTGGAATCATACAATATTTGTCTTTCTGTGCCTGCCTTATTTCACTAACTATAATAAATGTTTGTGTTAATTGTCCATCCATTTTATAGCATATTTCAATCCTTAATTCATTTTTATGGCGAGGTAGTATTCCATTCTGAGTACCTACCACATTTCATTTATCCATTGATCACATGATGGTCTTTGGGTTGTTTCTAGTACTAATAATACACTGTGAACATTTAGTGTGTAGATTTCTGTATGGTACTATAATTTAAATCTGCATATTTAAAATATCACTGTATATAACAATACAAAGTGTGAATGTTAGGTGAACTAACAATGTTAGACTTTGAATTACTAAAAATATATTTTCTCACTAATTGTAAAAAATGTAGCACACATATGTTATCTGTGAGTAGAATCTGATAGCTGAAACAGAAGTGATATAATATTGGAATTTTCTGTATAATCCATACAACTTTTATGTCACTGTAATGCTGCTTTAAATAAAGTCTAATGATTTAAAGAAATCTTGAAACATGACTTCAGGGGGGAACACATCACAGATAGTGTTAAAAAATTAGCTAATATCCAAACCATAGCTAGAGACCATCTTCACTTTTAAGCATGAACCAAATGTTGAATTTAGAATGCATCTTTCCTTTCATAGTTAAAGCAGTACCAACTGATATACTTTCAATTTGAACACATGAAATAAAAGAACATTGCTTAATATTTCTGTTTTTTTTTCTTAAATATGAAGCCCTGAACATACTACAATAATCATTCTTGAATGAACTTAATGAGAAAATTCCACAGTACCTTCAGTTGAGTCAGTTAGAGGGTGCACCCTATTATGTGGCCAACAACAAACTCTCTTCATCCAGCTGGTTCTTGATGTTCTTGACATTTGCAGGGTGTTTCTTCTCGTCTTCTGGATGAGACATCCTGTGAATGGTGAGAGCTGTTGACATGTTGCCAGCAGAGGACCACCCAGGAACTAGTAATAATTGATCCATAATTCAATCCTCTGGTCCCCTTCCTCACCAGATGCCTCGCAAGGCCTCCTGAATCCAAGGTGGACTTAGGAAGATCTGCAGTTTGATGTGCAGTGAAAACATCCAACAGACTGGCTGTGTGTACAAATATCTCTATTTAACTGAGACCTAGAAGCTCAGCAAAACATGGTGACCATGGCTGATGGACTGGATTCAAATCACATTTAGGAGAAGCAGGTACTTGGGAAAGACATATGGATCCCTCTTTGCCTCAGTTCCCTGTCCTGAGTTGGAGAAAGGTTAACATGGCCTATTTTTAGTATTATGAGGCCAAGAATGATTAAGTACAGGTAAAATATTAGAAAAATAAAGGAGGGACTTCCTGGGCAGTCCAGTGGGTAAGAATCTGCCTCTCAACGCAAGGGACAGGGTTTGATTTCTGGTCGGCAAACTCTGGTCCCACATGCCTCTGAGCAGTTAAGCCCACATGTTGCAACTACCGAGGTCAAGCACCACAAGTAGAGAGTCAGTGTCCTGCAACGAAAGAGCTGCACGATGTGATGAAGATTCCACGTGCCACAACTAAGACCCGATGCAGCCAAATAATTAAATGATAGACAGACAAATAAATAAATAAATAGAAAAGTAAAGGACTGGTGCTTCATAATTTCTCTGTAAGTGTTCAATCTTGAATGATGGCAAGAATAAGATGGACTTTCAGTAGTGGTTGAAAGCAGAGAGGGCATTTTGAATGGCTCCAATAAGTGGAGATGGAAGCTTATTCTTCAGCTTTTTCACCAAAACAAGTTTTTGGAGTGCATGGAGAGTAGTATCACCTCTTCGGACACCCAGCCCTGTTCAAGAGGAAGGGTGGACAAAGTGTGGCCTGTACTCCATATGTTACATTAGATGGTGTTGAAATTCAGAGAGATGAAGTGATTTTCCAAGGGTCACACAATGATAAATAGTGGATCCAGAACAGAAATATAGATGGTTCCCTGAGTACACAGATGCCTGCACCCCTGAGATCTGTGCTAAAACCCCTTACCTAGGACCTCAACCCTACCTCCAACTCAAATTATCCTGCCCCTAGTTTTCTGGGGATGAGAGCTGATGCCCTGAAGAAAGTGCCTCAGCCTTAATAAGAGCTCAAATCCTCCTTCTACCACTCGTCTCTATATCTCAGTTCCTGATCCCAAATACAGGTTTCCTCTGAGCAAAGCCCCTCAGAAAGACCACAGGATTCCAAGTCTGTCCATCCTTCAAAGCTTCTTCACACACCCAACCATCTCAGGAGCAGCCTTCCCAAAGCCCAGTCCACCTTGCTAAGTGACCAGTGGTCTGTTTGGCCAACAAGTTGGCTCAGAGCTCAGAACCTTCTAAACCAAAGGCCACATGATGGCTCTACCAAGAATTAGCTTCCCTTTAACTTGACCAAGTCTGGATGAGCAGTTAATGTGAGTTAACTGGGGAGGTGGCCATTTGTGCTTGCCTTTGGTGTCTTAATTAAGTCTGAGATGCTCAAAGTCTCATAGCTGATCTGAACTCTTATTTGAGCAGCCTGGACCAAGTGCTAGCTAAGAATGGGCAGGAGTTCAACCTTTCCCCACTAAAATTCTGACTCTATCAACTTCTCATCATGCTGTAGACCCTGGAGTGGAAGACAACAGAGCCCCATATTCTTTGTGAAAATCATCTCCATCCTCACAGCCTGGAGACTGTAACCCTAGATTCTCCTTGAGGATCAACAGACAGGCTCTCCTTCCCTTAGTGACCAAATGTTCATCCTACCAACCCAAAAGCACTATGCCATCTCACTAAACTCCTTGGCAACAGCCAAACAATGATCCAGCCCACATCCACCCATGGGAATCCCACCAGTAAATCCCAGTTTCTTTCCTTTTTAAGTCTCTAGATTTACACTGCTAGTGTTTGTAGATTTGGGCAGCAGCATTTGAGAACAGTTGAGATGTAATTCCCTTTACTATAATGTCCAATGTTGGGGAGACACCATGTTTCTCCTCTGTTAGTTCTTTCCATCTGTTCTCTGGTAAGAGTGTGTACAAAACTGGCATTGGGAAATTGGAAATTTAGGAAGATATTTAAGGCAGCCAGCTGACAGGAGAATCAAAACATAATTTAAGGAATAATACAAAACTATAAGACACAGTTATAACTCTGTAGATAAATTAGAGTGATGGAAAAGAAAAATAATAAGATGAGGAAAATTCATCAGTAAAGGTTAACCAGCCCATTTGAAGGAACAGCATTCAGATGATCAGTTGGAACCTACCTCCCAAACATTTCAGGTTGCCCATTTCTCTTTGCCACCATACATGAAGCTCTCAGCTCGTAAACACACTGAATGTGGAATGTGTATCACCACATTACCATGGCGACCACACATCACAGAACCTTCAGAATTAACTGAACTCTGCACAGGATGAGTCCAACTGCGACTGTCCAATTGCTACTGTGTTTCTATGCACAAGTCTGGCTTTTCAGAGTAAACATTTTATTTCAAAAATTGAATCTCAGGCTCACATATTCCTCTCTGATCATGAAAATAATTTATATAAATGAAAATATTCTGTCCCCAAGCATAGCTGATAGCAAACATTTCGGGGTGAGGAGGGACAAATCTAACACATTGAGAATAGAAAGAGATTCTCAAGTTTGTGCTTCTAACACAGTGAGGAGAGAAAGCCTTCCTGCAGGGCCACACAAGGAGAAAAGACAAACAAACAAAAAAAGCTGAGCACCCAGAAAACTTTCTGCAAAGTGCTTTTCTAGGAAAGCTGAGGGAGTGGCCTGTTTACTTCTGGGGTCAGAGTCTTTGTTCTTGATGTCAAGGCATGGTCAGGTCACGATGTTCTTGTGGTGGTGGTTTAATCACTGAGTCAAGTCCGACTCTTGTGGCCCCATGGACCATAGCCTGTTGGGCTCCTCTGTCCATGGGATTCTCCAGGCAAAAATACTGGAGTGGGTTGCCATTTCCTTCTCCAGGTGACCTTCCCAACCCATGAATCAAACTCAGGTCCCCTGTACTGCAGACAGGCTCTTTACCGATGGAGCTAAGAGGGAAGCCCTAATGTTGCTGTAAACCTCCCCACAAAACAAATGCTACTCTCACTTCTGACAAGAAAGCATCAGGTCGCAGGCACCACCCTTTACCTCTGGGGTCCAGGCCCAGGCCAGGAGGAGGCGGTCCTGGGCAGTCAGGGTATCCGGCACCCAGTCGGGGTCCTATGTCCAGTGCCCGGCCCTGGCTGAGGGGGCAGGTCTCAGCTGGGAGCACCTCAGAACCAAGTCCCAGACCCCACCCAACTTTCATCTCTCTCGGTGCCTGGTGCCCAGGACCTATCCAGGCCTCAGGCTGTTCATTTAAGCTGCAGAGACACACTTGTAGCAATTTCCAACTGGGTTAATCTTAATTCACAACAATTACTCTCTTTGAGACAGGTCCCAACTACAGAGGCAAGACTGAAATGATGTGTAAGGTCCTTGCACACCAACCTAACCTCCTGCCACCTCCTGGGGGTGGACAACCGATCAATGCTGGACCAAGTGTGGAAACGTGAATGGAGAACAGGAGCTGGGAAACTCTTCCCTTAGTAGCCAGGGTCATATCCTCCAGCTGCCCAGGGCTCTGGGGACCATTCCCATATCGTCCTCTGCAGCTTATAGGTCATGGAGGCAGGGACTGGGGAGAGGTGCATTGCTTTGTGTTGGGAAGAACCCCTGGAGAAGGGAAAGGCTACCCAATTCAGCATTCTAGCCTGGAGAATGCCATGGACTGTATAGTCCACGGGGTAGCAAAGAGTCAGACACGACTGAGTGACTTTCACTTTCACTTCGGCGGCTTTGTGGCCTGATCTGGCCTGTGGGCACCCATGGCAAGGGCTCTGGGACTCTGTGGGTCACAGTCCCCGAACTGTCCTGGGCCCCCATCTCACCCGCCTGCCCTGAGGCCTGAGGGCCTGGATAGCGCATGGAGAAGGCCTCTGTCCCGGACTCATCAAACTCTGGCAAGGACTGCTAACAGGTTTCCTGTTGGTGGAGCATGACCTCTAACCCTAGGCTAAGGGTCCCGCTAAAGGTCTTACAATATTGACTGTGCGCCCACCCCACCCCTAGTACAGTCTCCTCCACCCATTTCTACTCTTTCCGAGTCCCCAGACTTCCCTAGAAGAAACAAAGCCTAAGATTTAAATTTATACATCAGTGTCTCTTTTGCTGTCTTTTGGACTCTGTGGGAGAGGGAGAGGGTGGGATGATTTGGGAGAATGGCATTGAAACATGTATAGTATCATATATGAAATGAGTCACCAGTCCAGGTTCAATGCACGATACTGGATGCTTGGGGCTGGTGCACAGGGATGACCCAGAGAGATGGTATGGGGAGGGAGGAAGGAGGAGGGTTCAGGATGGGGAACACATGTATACCTGTGCCAGATTCATTTTGATATATGGCAAAACCAATACAATATTGTAAAGTTAAAAAAATAAAATAAAATAAAAGACTTTCCAAAAAAAACCAAAGATTTAACCTTATAAACAAAATTAAGTTTCATACCTAATGTATCCACTTGTACTCTTTATTTGGAGCCCCGTAAATTCTTCTCACAAAAATGAATGTTTTTGTCTTGTGTTGCAAGCGTGTTTTCAATTTATCACTACCTTTAATTTTTTTTTTAATTTTTGTTTATTTGTTTTTGTCTGTGCTAGGTCTTCCTTGTCATGCTTGGCTTCTCTCTAGCTGTCTTGAGTAGGACTTCTCTCTTGTTGTGGAGCACAGGCTCTAGGTGCACAGGCTTCAGTAGCTGTAACTCACAGGCTCTAGAGCCCCGGGATCAGTAGCTGTGGTCCACTGGCTAGTTGCTCAGCGGCATGTGGGATCTTCCTAGACCAGGGACCAGATCCATGTTCCCTGCACTGGCAGGCAGATTCTGAACCCCTGGGCCACTAAGGAAGTCCCATCACTGTCTTTTTATTATGGTTACTTTTACTTATATCATGAAGACATTTATTTTCAAAAACATCAGTAATTTAAATATTTTTGTTATTTTGATTGTGAGAAGGAAAAGGGGAAGGATGTTATGACTAATATTTTTATTAAGGGCCAAGTACTCCTTTAAAAATATTTTAATAAATAGGAAAATAACAGCAGGTGCTTAAAGACAACTTTTCTATTAAACAATTCTAAATATTTCTAAAGATGTTTGTCAAAATGGACTAATTAATTTTTTAGAGTAATGATAGAAAATTTCCTGATACAGGAAATATACTTATCCTGATATAGTCATAAATGGATTGGAGTATTTTGTAAAGCACATGTGATAATTTATGTCTCAAAAACCTGAAAACATTTTGGAAGTGATAATGATGGTATATCAATGATTAAGTCATTTTAACAAATTTCATCCACAATGTGTCTATTCATCAGATAATGAACTTGCAATTGTTTTCTGAGAAAAGAGGGGCACGTTCAATTCATGTTAGTTAAAGAACTTTAAAAGAATTTGTGGTTAAATTTGTTATGTCCTATTAATGATTTCAATGGTGGAGAATTTACTGAGTTTTAATACAGCTCCAATTTGCCAAGTATATTTGTATTTCTTTGACCAAGCAACATATTGGACTTTTTGAAAGTTTTCCTATAGTTGATTTAAGAACTATTTATAAAAGTTGGTGAATATTTATAATAATTAAACAGGATACATTATGTAAAACAAGGAAACGGGACCAACTTAGAGAATATCACTCTGTAAAGTGCATAGTGTCTCAAACATCCTAACTAAATTCTGCTGACTATAAGTAGTGTGAGCTATTATTGTTATGGACTAAACCTGTGTCCCCACATAAATTTATATGTTGAAACCCTGACCTCCAGTGAGATGGTCCCAGGAGGTGGGGCCTTTGGGAGGTAATTACATCATGAGGGTGGAGTCCCCATGACATTACCATCTTTCTACAAAGAGGAATAGAGCTCACCCTTTCTCTCTTTCTGCCACATGAAGATAAATGAGAGGGTGGCAAAATCTAAGGAAGACACATTCACCAGAACCTGACCTTGCTGAATCCTGACCTTGACTCTCAACCTTTAGACTATGAGAAACAAATAATTATTGTATAAGCACCCTCATCCAAGGTATTCTGTTACAACACCCCTAACTGACCTATCAACCTATCATTATGGATTTTGAGAGTAAAAGTTTTCTTTAGCTATTTAGTTAATAGAAAGGAGCCACAGATCCTCCCAAAAACATTGCACTGGAAAGAGTTAAATAGGCAAGGAAAACTTTATTCAAGACATTGTGATAAAGGTCAAGACTATTGCAAGGAGAAAGACTGAACTCAACTCCCCTGAAACAAGTGACTGGGATAGTGGGATTTGTAAACACTGAGTGAGCTAATGAGAACATAACACAGGCCCTCAGCCTCAAGATTCCCATATGTGCTTAGTCATTGGCACTTGTGGAAATGAAGCTTCTGCCTTTCCACACAGACTGGGATAAAGGGACCCGTTTTTCAGATGATCACTTTTAGGAAGGCGGGCTCACAGGTTCTCGAGAAAGACATTCCTGGGTTGTAAAATGTTCACAGATCATCATGGTAGAGAAGGAACTCACACACCTTCTAAAGTAGATGGTCAAAGAATAAGGAGATCAAGAAAAAGTGTCTGGAATAAATTGGGAGATTGGGATTTATATTTACGCACTGTTATAAACAAAGTAGACAACTAATAAGGCTCTACTCTACAACACAGGGGACTCTCTTCAATACTCTATGTGCTGTGCTTAGTCAATCAGTCGTGCCCACATCTTTGTAACCCCATTGACTGTAATCCATCAGGCTCCTCTGTCAATACTCTACAATGGATGGATATATATATATATATATATATATATATAAGAGTCTAAAATAAGTGTATATATGTAACTGATTCACTGTGGTGTGTAGCAGAAACTAACATAACATTGTAAAGCAACTGTACTCCAAGACAAATTAGTTTTTAAAAGTGTCTGAAGTTTATACAAACTGTGGGGACTGTTAAGGCCCTTTTCATAAAGCCCTAGTTCTTGCTTATTAACTCTTGATAGAAAGGCAAAAATAAACAAAAGAAAATCTGTTGATCTGGTAGACATGCACTGCTAATCATTTTACATTATGGTTTATTCATTAAGAACCTCTGAATACATGAAACAGTAAAAATAATACCTCATCATTCTTGATAATACCTTTTTATTAATACATACTTTACAATTGTACATTTTAATGAAGGAGAAATTGCTCAATGATATTAGAGTATATATTATAATGACTAATCTTGTAATGGTAACAGTGTGAGGGGCTAGAAGTCATCCCAGACTGCTATCAGCTTGGGATCCCTCTGAGACACCCAGACCCCTGAACAAATACCGACATGTGCTTATTCTTATTGGCAAGCATATTAGCCAGGGTAGAATTGAAGAAAATTTATTAAAATACAGTTTCTTGTTGTTGTTCAGTCATTACTCATGTCCGACTCTTTGTGACTCCATAAACTGCAGCATGCAAGGTTTCCTAGTCCTCCACTGATTATGGTATTTGTATCATAATTAAATCCATTAGTGAGTACCTGGCATCACTTATTTCTCATTGAAAATATTTCCTAGTAAGAGTGTAATTAAATAAGTCTTGATCTTACTTTTAAATCTAAAATAGTCACTGTGTGACACTGCTGTTGTTCAGTCACTAAGTCATGTCCAGTTCTTCACAACCCCATGGACTGCAGTATGCCCAACTTCCCTGTCCTTCACTGTTTCCTGGACTTTGCTCAAATTCATGTCCATTGAGTCAGTGATGCGAACTAACTACCTCTAACTACCTCATCCTTTGCTGCCCTCTTCTCCTTTTGTCTTCAATCTATACCAGCATCAGGGATTTTTCCAATGAGTCTGATCTTCAAAACAGGTGGGTAAAATATTGGCACTTCAACTTCAGTCATTCCAATGAGTATTTGACGTTGATTTCCTTTAAGAGCAACTGGCTTGATCCCCTTGCAGTCAAATGGACTCTCAAGAGTCTTCTCCAACACCACAGTTCAAAAGCATCAACTCTTTGGTGCTCAGCCTTCTTTACAGTTGAACTCTCACATCCACACATGACTACTGGAAAACCATAGCCTTCACTATATGGAGCTTGGTTGGTAAAGTGATGTCTCTGCTTTTCAGTACACTGTCATAGCTTTTCTTTCAAGGAGAAAGTGTCTTAATTTCATGGCTGCAGTCACTGTCTGCAGTCACTTTGGAGCCTCCAAACAGCAGAGACAATTATTTGCCAACAAAGTTCCGTCTAGTCAAGGCTGTGGTTTTTCCAGTGGTCATGTATGGATGTGAGAGTTGGGCTGTGAAGAAAGCTGAGCTTCGAAATATTGATACTTTTGAACTGTGGTGTTGGAGAAGACTTTTGAGAGTCCCTTGGACTGCAAGGAGATCCAACCAGTCCATTCTAAAGGACATCAGCCCTGGCTGTTCTTTGGAAGGAGTGATGCTAAAGCTGAAACTCCAGTACTTTGGCCACCTCATGCAAAGAGTTGACTCATTGGAAAAGACTCTGATGCTGGGAGGGACTGGAAGCAGGAGGAAAAGGGGACAACAGAGGATGAGATGACTGGATGGCATCACTGACTCGATGGACATGAGTGTGAGTGAACTCCAGGAGTTGGTGATGGACAGGGAGGCCTGGCATGCTGCAATTCATGGGGTTGCAAAGAGTCGGACATGAGTGAGTGAACTGAACTGAAAATAAAATCTCATTGTTTCCATTGTTTCCCATCTATTTCTTATGGAGTGGTAGGACCAGATGCCATTCAGTTCAGTTCAGTTTAGTCACTCAGTCGTATCTGACTCTTTGCTATCCCATGGACTGCAGCACACCAGGCCTCTCTGTCCATCACCAACTCCCAGAGTTTACTCAAAATCATGCCCATTGAGTCAGTGATGCCATCCAACCATCTCATCTTCAGTCGACCCCCTTCTCCTCTTGCCCTCAGTCTTTCCCAACATCAGGGTCTTTTCAAATGAGTCAGCTCTTCGCATCAGGTGGCCAAAGTACTGGAGATTCAGCTTCAACATCAGTCCTTCCAATGAATATTCAGGACTGATTTCTTTTAGATGGACTGGTTGGATCTCCTTGCAGTCCAAGGGACTCTCAAGAGTCTTCTCTAACACCAAAGTTCAAAAACATCAATTCTCAGTGCTCAGCTTTCCTTAGAGTCAAAATCTAACGTCCATACATGACTACTAAAAAAACCATAGCCTTGACTAGACGGACCTTTGTTGGCAAAGTAATGTCTCTGCTTTTTAACATGCTGTCTAGGTTGCTCATTATCTTAATGATAATATCAGATACCATTATCTTAATTTCTTCAATGCTGAGGTTTAAGCTAGCATTTTTTTTTTTTTTAACTCTCCTCTTTCACCTTTAGTTCCTTTTTGCTTTCTACCATGACTGGTTTTGCAATAGAAATTACTAGGCAGTCAGTGTAAAACTCTGAAACCTCAGTCTCGTTTTCAGTAAACATCCTGCTCCCTTGTCCTGAATTCTTGGAATGTGTCTTTAGTCTGATTAATTTTCAGCACTCAGATCCAGAGAAGAGCATCAATTAAATTCTGTTCCATATGCTTGAGGGAGAAACAATGGTGATCATTAATCTTAAGCCCATACCTCTGGCCCACAGTCAAATGGACAGAGGGCATGAAAAAGGGCAGTGACTTAATCCAAGGATCAAAAGAAGTCATAAAGATGACGTTAAGTATCTTGACCGTTGAAGTGAATGTTTAGAAATAATGTGATTTGCTGCTGCTAAGTCGCTTCAGTCGAGTCTGACTCTGTGCGACCCCATAGATGGCAGCCCACCAGGCTGCCCCATCCCTGGGATTCTCCAGGCAAGAGTACTGGAGTGGGGTGCCATTGCCTTCTCCAAATGTGATTTAAAGGAAGGCTATAAAAACCACCTTGGGGATTCTTTACCCCCTCTCTATGCTGAGTGTCTATGCTGAGAGCTTTGCAATTTCCTCCTCTTTAATAAATCTTATTCAGTTACTACCATGAGTGTTTGCATGTTCATGGATTCCATTCTTTGGCTGCGTGGACAACAACTCGGATTCCTGTCTCATCTTTTGGCGGCTCGTCTGGAAATCCTGAATGCCTACTCAAGGTAAGCACAGACACTCACTCTCAAATCTGTCATTCACTTCTCATACCTAATCCAGCTGCATGATATCTTGAGCCACTCTATTTCACAAGCCTGCCTGAGTTCCAAAGGCAGACAGCTTTAGTAGACAGTGGCCTCGGGTCTCGGTATTAGCCAGCAGATTGACCTGGGGTGCTGAGGAAACTCTCTGCTAGGCTGCTGCCTTAGTGAGAACTGCAGGACATCTACCATTTCTCTTTCCTAACATTTAGAGGTTATGAGAGTTTTCATTTAAGGTAGGATCATTTTGGAGTGTGTGTAAATACTACTAACCTTGTTCACTACATAGCTTGCTTTAGGGGAACTCCAGTTCAGGCACACCCAATGTTCAAGAGCACAGCAAGTCCACCAACTTAGGCTCTCACTCTATATCTGTCTCTAGGTGGAAAGGAAGATAGAGACAGGAAGAGGACAACAGTCCAGGGTAATTGGATAATGATGCTCAAGACCAGGTGCACTCCAGAGTTGAGGGAAGCATACTTTATTGTTGTTTCTTTTCTCCCACTGTGCAAGGTGGGGACACCCTCTATCAGAAGAACCAGACAAAAGACGAAGAGCACTGGACACTGGTCTTTTGTCTTTCAGATGGGAGCCACCTCTTCAAGACCTACACCCAGCTCAAGGCAGATGCCTTTGCAAAGTATACTGAAGAACTAGAAGAAGTTTGACCCTTAGACTTTGTTAAAGAAGTGTATGATCTTTTTCTGCACCAAGGCATAGCCTCAGTAGGTTATATCTGATGGTGAAAAATGGTCCCCTGAGGGCTCATTTGACTATAATACCATCCTCCAACTAGACATCTTTCGTAGACCAGAAGGAAAATGGTCAGAAGTGCCATGTATACAGGCTTTGTCTTGAGAGAAAACGCTCTTATCCAGGAGTTGTGGGCTTGCTACTTCCACGCTGCCTATAACTTCCTCCAAGTCCTCAGGTCCAAACTGTCGCCCTTAACCAGAGCTGCCCAAACCTAGCCCACAGGAGCCTCCACAATCTCTGGTAATGCCTTGGGCACCACCAGCAGCACCTACCCCAGTGGCTCCTAACCCAACACTGGTGATCTCTAGGCTATATCCTCCCCTCCTTCCATTACAAGAAGCTCCTAATGGGGACTTGGGAGCCACAGGAGTCCATGTTCCTTCCCCCCTCTGAGATTTAAGGCAAAGTAAATTAGACCTAGGAAGCTTTACTGAAGATCCTGACAATTATATAAGTGTTTTCCAGGGTCTAAACCAATCTTTGAAATGGCGTGGAAAGATATTATGCTAATACTGACTAGCACCCTTACTGACAATGAAAGAAGTAGTAATTAAAAATGCCCAGGGTTGGGGAGATGAATGGTAAGCTATTGGCATGCAATGGAGACCGGACAGTGAATCAGCCTGGTTACCTACTGGGCTCCAGGCAGTGCCCATAGCTGATCCTAATTGGGCACATGACAAAGACAGTGATGACTGGAAGAGAGTTCACTTTATCACTTGCATTAGGGAAGACTTAAGAAAATCATGAGCTAAGCCCTTAGACTACTCCAAAGTATCTGGAGTGACTCAGGAAACGGAGGAAATTCACATAGCTTTTCTGGAAAGGCTCAGGGAGGCACTGAAAAAGCACACTAATTTGGACCCAGATGCCCCAAACTTATTCTAAAAGACAAATTTATTACTCAGTCGACTCCAGATATTCAGACGAAACTCTAAAAACTGGCCTTTGGCCCTCATATAGATTTAGAGGGCCTCGTTTAAGGAACATAATACTTCTCAAAATAGTCTGGAGTTAAAACTCACCTCCAGGTCCTCCTCACCATTCTATGCAAAACAAAGAACTCTGACCTGAAGAAAAAAATGGACAATAAGGTTGATCATGCCCAGCTCCTAGCTGGTCCCAGCTGGTCTCCAGAATTCCTTGCCCCAGCCCTTTATGAAATAACTACTCTGAACACTTCCTTCGCTTCCCTGTGGCTCAGATGGTAAAGCGTCTGCCTACAATGCAGGAGACCCGGGTTCAATCCCTGGGTTGGGAAGATCTCCTGGAGAAAAAATGGCAACCCATTCCAGTATTCTTGCCTGGAAAATCCCATGGACAGAGGAGCCTGATAGGGCTACAGTCCATGGGGTGCAAGAGTTGAACACGACTGAGCGACCTCACTCACTCCAAATAATCTTGGAGAAGAACAGGCCCCCTTAACAGTAAATGTCCACATATATGCCTATATATACTTACTCTTTTCTTGAGGTAGTGCAGCAGCTCACTACTCTGACTGCTGCCCCTTCTTGCCTCATTAAAGGTGAATGTTCCATAAAGTGCCGGTCTCCTTCTTTTTCTGAACCTCGCCTCCTCTAACTCCCTTACCCTACACTGGTAAGAGCTGCCACATCAGTACTCCTAAACAGCAATCAGGAAGAACCTAAAGAAAAAGGGAATAGAGATAAGAGAAAGGCCAAAGCTCTCATTATGGCCCTACAGGGAGTTAACTTTAGGGCTACAAAGGAGGGAGGACAAAAGCAGAAACCTGGCGTCTGTTTTTGTTGTGGCAAGGATGGACACTTTAAGGGACAATGCCCCCAAGGCAAGCAGAGGCCACCACCAAGGCCTTGCCCCATTTGCAAGGTAGATCACTGGAAGAGTAATATCCCTAAGGACGTAGGTTTCAGGGGTCAGAAACTCAGACACAAGATCAAGATTCACGGGGCCCAGGGCTTCCCACTTTGGCTTCTGTCCTCATTACCACACAGGAGCCTCAGGTGACTCTAACTAGAAGAGGCCATCCTGTTAAATTCCTACTGGATACAGGAGCCACTTTCTCAACCCTCCTGTGTAATCCGGGTCCTTCTTCTACTAAGTCAGCTACTAAAGGTGGCATTTCTGGAAAGCCAATTACAAAATTCTTTACACAACAGTTGAGTTGTAACTGGGATTCTCTTCCTTTTTCTCATGTGTATATGTGCATGTGCTCAGTCGTGTCTGCAGCTCTGACTTTATGACCCCATGGACTGCAGCCCGCCAGACTCCTCTGTCCAAGGGATTTTCCAGGCAAGAATATAGGAGGAGGTTGCCATTTCCTCCTCCAGGGGATCTCCCCCACTCAGGGATCGAATTTGCATCTTTTGCAACTGCCTGCATTAGCAGGCTGATTTTTTTCTACTGCGCCACCTGGGAATCCCAAGTGAGCACAGGGCGCCTGGCGTGCTGGGCATGGGGTGAAGGGCAGTGGCACCGAAACTCCACGAGGTGAGGAAGGCGGAGGGCGATCTCCCCAGGTCGGCCGACTGTCTCCTCCCACGGCAAGGCCAAAAGATCCCCCACACTCCATCCACGAGGGATGCAGCGTGCTGCCCCAAAGTTCTGTTGGGGAGACCGTCCTCGAGGGCCCGGTGGGCCGGAAGTGGGGCTAAGGACACCAGCCGGTCAAATCGGAGACGGTCGTGGCACCCTCACTTTCACCCCCCTGGGGGTGGCGGTATAGGCAAGGTAGCCAGCCCGTGACCCGCGCACACTGGGACAAGCGCACCGCAGGGGGCACAGGCGCTCCTCCTGGTCCAGCACGCAACAACATCGGTGGACAGAAGGCGGCAAAGGGCAATGGAGCCGGGGCAAGGCGGGCCGGGAAAGTGAGACGCACCAAGGCGCAGCCGCAGGGATCAGAGGACAGGACGGACGAGGCACCAACGGAGTGCGGCCACGTAGGCCCACGTGGCAAAGACGCGGCAGAGGCACAGACTCGACGGTGGAGGTGGGGTGGCCGCGAGCAACAGTGAGGGGCCCGGAAGCCATTCAAAGCGACCCGGAAGCAAAGCAGCTACCGCGTCACGCCACGGAATCTCACCACCAGAAGCCTCCAGCACAGGACCGGTCCCTGGCACCCAGGACGTCTACTGCCCTTCCTGGTCCCCATGGGGCCCCACTCTCCAGGCTTGCGCCCATCACCGCCAACACCCAGAGCCACAACTGGTCCTGGAGAACACTCTCCCGCTGCGTACCAGCGCCTCCACAGCCCTCACGTGCAACTTGCTCTGCCCATCTTCCCCCCTTGGGGACCGAGAGCACTTCTCTGCCCGGAGATGCCACCGGCCATGGAGGCCAGGGAAGGACAACACATGAGATGAGACAGGTTAGGACCTAAACTGGGTAAGGGGGTACTGAGCGATCACCTCTGTGGGGTGGGCCGGGAGCTGGGGAAAGCCAGAAGTGACAGGGAAGGGCAACAAACACGCTCAGGGAGGGCCAGTGGAGAGGGGCACCAACGCTGTCTGGTGATCAGAAAGACGGAGTCACGGCCAGCCACCCAGTTTTCAAGTAGGAATATGGCTATTTTTAAACAAAATGCGTCCACACCTGTTAAAGGATTTTGAGAGGCAGATTGGAACCGCTCACCCTTATATGTACTATCAGCTGAATGAGTAGAATGATTTGAATTTGTTTCATGAATATAAAGATATTTTCCTGCTTTGTTTACCAAAGGTATACTACAGATTTACACTCCAAACAGTAACAGAGATGAATTTCAGGTGTTTAATGCATTCATCACCTTTTGGTAATTTTTTTTTTTCTTTTTTGTTTTATTCATCCTGTTGAGTATGTAATGGATCCTAGTTTTCTTGAATATGTATTTTTTCCTGATGACTAATGATATTATGCAAGTAAGTTTTGTGGTCATCCCTTTATTTTTGCCAACTTTTGTTGTGTTATTTGCCTTCAGATCAGATCCGATCAGTCGCTCAGTTGCGTCCGACTCTTTGCCACCGCATGAATCGGAGCACGCCAGGTCTCCCTCTCCATCACCAACTCCCAGAGTTCACTCAGACTCACGTCCATCGAGTCAGTGATGCCATCCAGCCATCTCATCCTCTGTCGTCCCCTTCTCCTCTTGCCCCCAATCCCTCCCAGCATCAGAGACTTTTCCAATGAGTCGACTCTTTGCATGAGGTGGCCAAAGTACTGGAGTTTCAGCTTTAGCATCATTCCTTCCAAAGAAATCCCAGGACTAATCTCCTTCAGAATGGACTGGTTGGATCTCCTTGCAGTCCAAGGGACTCTCAAGAGTCTTCTCCAACACCACAGTTCAAAAGCATCAATTCTTTAGCGCTGAGGCTTCTTCACAGTCCAACTCTCACATCCATACATGACCACGGGAAAAACCATAGCCTCAACTAGATGAACCTTTGTTGGCAAAGTAATATCTCTACTTTTGAATATGCTATCTAGGTTGGTCATAACTTTCCTTCCAAGGAGTAAGCGTCTTTTAGTTTCATCACTGCAGTCACCATCTGTAGTGATTTTGCAGCCCAGAAAAATAAAGTCTGACACTGTTTGCACTGTTTCCCCATCTATTTCCCATGAAGTGATGGGACTGGATGCCATAATCTTCGTTTTCTGAATATTGAGCTTTAAGCCAACTTTTTCACTCTCCACTTTAACTTTCATCAAGAGGCTTTTGAGTTCCTCTTCACTTTCTGCCATAAGGGTGGTGTCATCTGCATATCTGAGGTTATTGATATTTCTCCCGGCAATCTTGATTCCAGCTTGTGTTCTTCCAGTCCAGCTTTTCTGATGATGTACTCTGCATATAAGTTAAATAAACAGGGTGACAATATACAGCCTTGACGTACTCCTTTTCCTATTTGGATCCAGTCTGTTGTTCCATGTCCAGTTCTAACTGTTGCTTCCTGACCTGCATACAAATTTCTAAAGAGGCAGGTCAGGTGGTCTGGTATTCCCATCTCTTTCAGAATTTTTCCACAGTTTATTGTGATCTACACAGTCAAAGGCTTTGGCATAGTCAATAATGCAGAAATAGATGTTTCTCTGGAACTCTCTTGCTTTTTCCATGATCCAGCAGATGTTGGCAATTTGATCTCTGGTTCCTCTGCCTTTTCTAAAACCAGCTTGAATATCAGGAATTTCACGGTTCACATATTGCTGAAGCCTGGCTTGGAGAATTTTGAGCATTACTTTACTACCGTGTGAGATGAGTGCAATTGTGCGGTAGTTTGAGCATTCTTTGGCATTGCCTTTCTTTGGGATTGGAATGAAAACTGACCTTTTCCAGTCCTGTGGCCACTGCTGAATTTTCCAAAATTGCTGGCACATTGAGTGCAGCACTTTCACAGCATCATCTTTCAGGATTTGAAATAGCTCAACTGGAATCCTGTCACCTCCACTAGCTTTGTTCGTAGTGATGCTTTCTAAGGCCCACTTGACTTCACATTCCAGGATGTCTGGCTCTAGGTGAGTGATCACACCATCGTGATTATCTGGGTCATGAACATCTTTTTTGTACAGTTCTTCTGTGTATTCTTGACATCTCTTCTTAATGTCTTCTGCTTCTGTTAGGTCCATACCATTTCTGTCCTTTATCGAGCCCATCTATGCATGAAATGTTCCTTTGGTATCTCTGATTTTCTTGAAAAGATCTCTAGTCTTGCCCATTCTGTTGTTTTCTCTATTTCTTTGCATTGATTGCTGAAGAAGGCTTTCTTATCTCTTCTTGCTATTCTTTGGAACTCTGCATTCAGATGTTTATATCTTTCCTTTGCTCCTTTGCTTTTCGCTTCTCTTCTTTTCACAGCTATTTGTAAAGCCTCCCCAAACAGCCATTTTGCTTTTTTGCATTTCTTTCCATGAGGATGGTCTTGATCCCTGTCTCCTGTACAGTGTCACGAACCTCATTCCATAGTTCATCAGGCACTCTATCTATCAGATCTAGACCCTTAAATCTATTTCTCACTTCCACTGTATAATCATAAGGGATTTGATTTAGGTTATTTGCCTTATTAGTACACTAAACTTCTTTATAATTGGGACTGTGAGTCTTTTCTTAGAATAATATATATTTCAGATAACCTTCTTCATACTTTGGCCTGTGTATTTACTCACAAAATCCATTTGGTAAGCAGAAGTTCTTATTCGTAATACATTTCAGTTCCTTGTATTTTCCTGTGTAATTATTACTTTGCAAATCCTGCTTAAGAAATAATTCCTACTCCAAGATTTTGAAAATGTTTCCTTATGCTTTATCTTCTAAGAGACAATTCTATTTTTGTTTGCACTTATATCTATAATCTATCTAGAATATATTTATGTGTTTAGGGTGAGGTTGCTGTTGTTGTTTAGTCACTAAATCCAACTCTTTGTGACCCCATGGACTATAGCCCTCCAACCTCCTCTGTCCATGTAATTTTCCAGGCAAGAATACTGGAATGGGTTGCCATTTCCTCCTCCAAGGGATCTTCCCAACCCAGAAATAGAACCTGTGTCCCCTGTCTCCTGCTTGGCAGGTGGATCATTACCACTGAGCCACCTGGGAAGCCCTTAGTATGAGGTAGGTGGTTACATTATTATTATTTTTTCTGTGTACTTATTTAAACAAACTCATTCAATTTCCTAAAAATAGTACAATTGCCTCTCACTTCACTGCAATGGAATATTTCTTACACATAACATAACTTTGTAAAGTATTAATATATGTTTGTCTGGCTTCTGTTTTACTCTGTTTTACTGGACTTTTTGTTTCTTCCTATTTTTACACTAATGCTTCACAATCTTATTTACCAATGGTTTATAAGAGCCTTGATATCTGGTGGTAAATGATGATGATACCAGCAATTGAGATACAAAATGGTTTTGCTTTATAGCATCTTTTCTTATGTTATTAAGTGGAAGAATTACTTGAGTATTGGTTAGTATTAGTTGTTCAGTCTTGTCTGACTTTGCAACCCCATGAGTTGTAGCTCACCAGGCTCCTCTGTCCATGGGGTTCTCCAGGTGAGAATACTGGAGTGAGTAGACCTTCCTTTCTCCAGAGGATCTTCCTTACCCAGGATCTCTTACATTGCAAGCAGATTCTTTACTGTCTCAGCCACCAGGGATTTATCTTCTTGCTAACATTTTCCCATTAAATAGCAGCTGTCTATCTCACTAGTAAGCTTTTTGCTCTAAAGTTAATTTTACCTTCACTGATTGTTTCCAAATTTGATACTGTTAGGTAGAAAGTTAGGCATAGGCAACGAGGGGTGGCCTAGCTAAAAAAGATTCAAGCTGATCTCTATAAAGCCCACCCCAGACAAGCTCCAGTGTGGCCCAGGAGTGCTCACATATATGCTACAAAGTAACCACAGAGACTGCTCCAACTCTACATATGTGCCCTTGAAACGCAAAGGATACAAACAAACCACAGGACTTCTTCAACTCCTAGACACTTGCCCTTGATGCACAGTTGTGTCCTCAAGTGGCCTTAGGCAGATGGGAGCCTATTAAATGTTCATAAATGTTCTATACATACATGCATTTGAGTAAAACATACTGAATTATGGAAAGATATGAGCAATACTGTATGCTGTTATGCAACTTGCAACTGTCAATCAAAACTGCCAGTCTATGTCCACCTAAATGAATATGCAAAAGCCCTTTCTTGAAAACCCTTCTTACCTCATCATTCCAGCAGCAGTGCCTCTCTTGCACCAGCCCATCTCTTCCTTGAGGTGTTCTTTCTGTTCTTTCTTTAATAAACTTGTTTTTGCCATGAGTAAGACCTCAGATTCTTCTTTGTTTCCTTATCAAGAACCGAGGCCCACAAAGGAGGATGCTCTTCGACCCTTCCCAAATCTGGTAACGATACCAATAAGTGACAGACCTCAACTTGAGGGTGAGAGAGTCATTTGCAAAAATTTTATTGAAAGTAGGGTGGCCATGGGTAACAATATGAAACCAGGTCATTTTCAGGAGGGGTGACGGATTATTCCAGATCTGTCTGCTTACATCTGACATATTATGTTGCTATCTTCAGAACATTTCGTATGGGATTTTTGCAATAGCTGGTATCTGTAAAAGAAGAACTTGCTACTGTTTTATTGCTTGGTAAGAAAATGCATTATCTCTTTTGAGTCCCATCTTTGAGAAATCATTTCTATTCTTGGGGAGAAAGGTAAAAGAAGGCTCTGGGTTGTTTTTTTCTTATAAGCTGCCAAGTATATTGGATGTCTGGGTTTCTATCAGGAACTCTTTAAATATATGCTGAAAACCTGCTCAATGTGTCATTATTAGTAATATACATATTATATTGGATTTAAAAATATCAGCATTACTTTAAGTCAAGGAGAAATCATGTTAAGGTTAAATGGGAGAATGTTTCTATATCACTTTTATAGGTAGATAAATTGACAATAAAAATATATGACAATAATTCTAAGACTCTCATCTTTCTCATATTAGTCACAAAGTTCTGTGAATTTTGCTTCTAAATACACACCTTCCATTCATATAACTTAATTCCCTCTAACTTTTCATCCTCACTTTCACCATGTTTTTGTATTTATTGTGAACAGAAGTCACTTGTACCACATAGCAAACAAGTACATTTCAAACACATCATTTTTATCTAAGACCTGCATATGATTTGCTTTTTGGTTTGCAATGTCTTTCTCACATTTTCACATGGAATTCTCGGTGACACTTCAAGAATCGGCTTGTGCTTCACTCTTCTTATTCTCACATGTACCCTCCACCTTGTCCTCCATGGCACAAAAATAATTTCAACATAAACCGAGTGTCCCTTTCCATTGAATTCTGGATTCTGTTGTCAGATTGTGGAGTTTCGCTTAGTCCTTATGTTCTATTATTACTAATGGGGATGATAAATGTATCATGATGATTACATTACCTATTACGAGTATAATAGGCTTAGGAACAGAACAAGGTCCTATGTCTATTATATGTCTATTTACTTTATTGTAATATGATTGTTGATTTTTCTCATCTTGCATTTCTGAGATATTATGAGCTCACTAAGGAAGACTCTGACTTTTACATAACTTGTTATTGACATATCAGTTTTCATGTACTCTAAATTTAAGGCCCTGCCTAGAGCTTGCGTTTGCTGGTGCTGCTGCTAAGTCACTTCAGTTGTGTCCAACTCTGTGTGACCCCATAGATGGCCTCCTACCAGGCTCCTCTGTCCCTGGGATTCTCCAGGCAAGAACAATGGAGTGGGTTGCCATTTCGTTCTCCCAATACATGAAAGTGAAAAATGAAAGTGAAGTCACTCAGTCGTGTCTGACTCTTAGCGACCTCATGGACTGCAGCCTACCAGGCTCCTCCATCCATGGGATTTTCCAGGCAAGAGTCCTGGCATGGGGTGCCATTGCTTTCTCCGAAAATTGTGTTTACTAATCTTTATAATAAACAAACTACTTAATCAGATGGTTGTATTGATGTCTATGGTGTATGTTAATATTTTTGCAAAATACATTATTCTCTGAAAATGTATGTATGTATATACACTCTTGAGAGTCCCTTGAACTCTCAAGGAGATCTTGAGAGCTCAAGGAGATCCACCAGTCCATCCTAAAGGAAATCAGTCCTGAATATTCTTTGGAAGGTCTGATGCTGAGGCTGAAGCTCTAATACCTTGGCCACCTGATGCAGAGCACTGACTAATTGGAAAAGGCCCTGATATTGGGAAGGACTGAAGGCAGGAGAAGGGGACAACAGAGGATGAGATGGTAGGATGGCATCACTGACTCGATGGACATGAGTTTGAGCAAGCTCCAGGAGTTGGTGATGGACAGGGAAGCCTGATGTGGTGCACTCCATGGGATTGCAAGGAGTTAGACATGCCAAAACAACTGAACTGAACTGATACATCAGTTCAGTACATCGGGCCTGCAGCACGTTAGGCCTCCCTGTCCGTCACCAACTGCCGGAGTTTACCCAAACTCATGTCCATTACACAGGCCTCTAGGGCTTCCCAGGTGGTTCAGTGGTAAAGAATCAGCCTGCCAAGGAGGCTGACCTGCTTCAGTCCCTGGGTTGGGAAGATCCCTGGAGAAGGAAATGGCAACCCTCCCCAGTCTTCTTGCCTGGAAATCCAATGGGCAGAGAAACCTAGGGGGCTATAGTCCATGGGATCACCAATGAGTTGGACATGACTTAGTGACAAAACAAGGAATGGAAGGTTCCTCTAATCTCCCCAAAGGAGGGAGAAGGGGTGGAAGAGAGATGGGAGGTAAGCAGGTTGACAGGAGTCTATCAAAGTTACAACTCATTCTCAGGGCCTTCTTTCCCAATCCAGACTAGAAATTTCAAGTCAAAGAACATTTGAAATTACATTATAATATGGCTACTCTTATGATTAAATTGGAGAACTTAAATTCAGATAGATATGTTTTCTGCATTTCCAAGAAATTAGAGGCTCTGAGCGTGCCCACAGAAGAGGTTCTTTGGCCCAAAACTTGTAGCATGATTCCAGAAGAGTACAGGGGATAAGTTTTGTGGTTGTTGCTGTTGTTTGCCACTGAATTACATTGACTTCCACTCTCCCAGTCCTGTGAAGAATAAACCATTGCCATCCTCTAACCTAACCAAATTAGACAACCTGTTCCAGATTCCAGCTTTAAGGATCTCTTTCCTGGAATCACTTCTGTAGCATATGGTTTCTATTTTGTCTCATTTTATCCTTGATTAATTTTTCAAGAAAACAAATTATTATATACTTGGTCATATTCATTCTCATATAATTTAACATCCATGTAGTTGTGTAATTTTTCTTCTCATTACTCCTTCAAATATAAATGTAAAGATTTATGGGGTAACTCTTCTGAAGAGGAAAGTGTATGAGAAACATATATATATATATATATATATATATATATATATA
The DNA here is from genome assembly GCF_003369695.1 of Bos indicus x Bos taurus. Classification (NCBI taxonomy): domain Eukaryota; kingdom Metazoa; phylum Chordata; class Mammalia; order Artiodactyla; family Bovidae; genus Bos; species Bos indicus x Bos taurus. Next base: position 6,264 of record NW_020867611.1, on the reverse strand, counting down.
TATACACAGACACACACACACACAGATGTGTAAAGTGAAAGAAAGAAAGTGAAGTCACTCAGTTGTGTCTGACTCTTTGCGAAGCTATGGACTGTAGCCTACCAGTTTCCACCGTCCATGGGATTTTCCAGGCAAGAATACTGGAGTGGGTTGCCATTTCCTTATCCAGGAGATCTTCCTGACCCAGGCATTGAACCCAGGTCTACCGCATGCGGGCAGAAGCTTTATCGTCTAAGCCACCAGGGATAGACAGATGTGTATATATATTTATATATTCACACACACAAATATATGAATTATCCCCTCATATTTGAAGGTGATCTAGTTGATAAAATTTTGATCCTAGCATTCTTTTTTTTGTGATTTTTTTAAAAAAGTTAAGTTTTATTGGAATGTGGTTTTCTTTTTTTAATATAAATTTATTTATTTTAATTGGAGGTTAATTACTTTACAATATTGTATTGGTTTTGCCATACATCAAGATGAATCCGCCACAGGTATACATGTGGTTGCTTTTCAATGCTGTGTTAGTTTCTAATGTATAGCAACATGAATCAGCATACTTATACATACATCCCCTCCCTATTGTACTTCCTTGTTATTCAGCTCACCACAGAGTATTAAGTAGAGTTCCCTGTGCTGTACATAACATTCTTACTACTGATGTTTTTAAAATACATAAAATATTGCATTATATTACTACTGAGCAGTCTGATGCCTAGCCCAATCCTTGTCAGAGTCTCAGATGCAGTCCTTGGGAATATCAGCCTGTTGTGTAAATTTGTGGGTGGAGAAACAGTTGCAGGCAAGACCCTAACTTGTACATATCTTTTCTAGTTTCTGTACAAATGAGTGCCCAGTTTAAAAGACAGCTACATTATGTCATGAAACTCATAAAGATCATTTTTAATTACTTTCATGTCCAGCTTCCCCAAAGGGCAATTCCATTCACGGGACTGGAGAGATACTGAATTCATGGTGACTTAGAAGGAAAGGAAGAAGAAAGTTGAATGTCCACAGATGTGGAATTAGTTTAAGCCAATATTCATCTTGTCTGATCATGACCTGTGAACACATGCCTAGGTGTCAAATATTGTGAAAGAAAAAGAAGATCATAATTATCCTGGGGAACCAGAGGGAAATAAGAGGTCAATGGAAGCATTCCACACTATTCTATTTAATGCATATTCAGTATTCATTGCAACACTGATGCATATTTTTCCGACCTAAGACGTTCTTTTGTGAACATTTTTGTACTTAAGCCTTTACATAAGAGCAATTCTAGGGTATATACCTGGAAGTGGAGTTTTGGGATCATGTACAAGGGCATCTTAAACTTTCTCAGATATTAGCCAAATGTAATCTAAAGTACCGTAAAATATTTCTATTTATATGCCAGCAGTGTGTTAGAGTTTCCTTTACATTTTTATAAAAGAATAATATTTTAGACTATTTTAAATCAATAATTAATATGTGTATAGTAGCATCATTGTCATTGTTCTTCAGTCGCTCAGTTGTGTCTGACTTTTTGCAACCCCGTGGACTGCAGCACGCCAGGCTTCCCTGTCCTTCACCATCTCCCGTAGCTTACTAAAGCTCATGTCCATTGAGTTGATGATACCATCCAACCATCTTGTCCTCTGTCATCCCCTTCTCTTCCTGCTTTCAATCTTTCCCAGCATCAGGGTCTTTTCTAAGGAGTCAGGTCTTCACATCATATGACCAAAGTATTGGAGCTTCAGCTTCAGCATCCGTCCCTCCAATGAATATTCAGGACAGATTTCCTTCAGGATTGACTAACTTGATATTTTTGAAGTCTCCAATGCCACCGTTCAAAAACATCAATTCTTCAGCACTCAGCCTTAAAAATTAGTATTTTAGACTATTTTAAATCCATATTATAGGTGGACAAGGGTATCATATAATCTTTAAATTTGCATATTCCTGATCATCAATGTGATTGATTATTCTTTTGTTTTCTGACTATTTTGATTATTCTTCTGCAGATTACCTGCCAATCCAAATTTTTCATCAATTATGCTCTTGGTCTTTTCCCTTTTTGTGTGTGCACATTGAATGTGTATCTTTGAGACTAACATTGGTGATTTAGTTACATTGCATATTTGTCATAGTATTTAAGGTCAATTTTTAAAAAATAAATTTTTTTCTTCTGTGTGTGTGTTTAGTCACTCAGTCATGTCTGACTCTTTGTGACCGCATGGACTGTAGCCTGCTGGGGTCTTCTGTCTATGAGATTCTCCAGGCAAAAATACTGGAGTGGGTTGCCATGCCCTGCTCCAGGGCATCCTCCCAAACCAGGGATTGAACCCTGGTCTCCTGCACTGCAGGCAGATGCTTTACCATCTGAGCCACCAGGGAAGCCAGTGTTATTTTATATTTTAAATGTATAGCAGGTGGATTCCCCTTTTGTACATCTCTTTTTTCATTGGAATTATGTTTATTTTGGAGATTATTTAGGAAAAATAATTTATATCAGTGATATTGTTACTGTACCACTTATCACCTTTATTTTTGCATGAGCACATTTTTCTTTTAAACTTCAGTGTTACTTCTGAGCATTTTATAAGTGGTATCTTAATATTTTATGTGTTATATTATTCTTATGATTTTTCATTTTCTGATCACGTTTTTTGAGTTTTTAAATTCAGAATTTATAGAGAACTAACTTGGCATGTTTATTTAATTAATTTATTTAATGAATCTTTTTATTCCTTAACACAATCTATCTATCTATCTATCTATCTATATATGTATATATAACCTTTTGGCCATACCAACTGGCATGTGGGATTTTAGTTACCCAACAAAAAACTGAACCTGTGCTGCTTCAGTGGAAGCTGAGAGACCTAACCACTGGATCTCCAGGGAAATCCCTAACACCTGGCATGTTTTTAGTTTGCTTGTTTATTTAATTAATTTATTTTTTAATGAAGGATATTTGCTTTACAGAAATTGTTGGTTTCTGCCAAACATCACCATGAATCAGCCATAGGTATACATATGTCTTTGCCCTCTTGAAACTCCCTCCCATCTCCCTCCCTAAACCACCCCTCTAGGTTGATACAGAGCCCCTTTTTGAGTTCCCTGAGCCATCCAGCAAATTCCCATTGGCTATGTATTTTACACATGGTAATGTAAGTTACCATGTTACTCTCTCAATACATCCCAGCCTCTCCCTCCTCCCTTCTCCCCATGTCCATAAGTCTGTTCTCTATGTCTGTGTCTCCATTGCTGCCCTGAAGATAATTTCATCAGTACGATCTTTCTAGATTCCATATATATGTGTTCAGTTCAGTTCAGTTCAGTTTAGTTGCTCAGTCGTGTCCGACTCTTTGCGACCCCATAAATCGCAGCACGCCAGGCCTCCCTGTCCATCAGCAACTCCCGGAGTTCACTCAGACTCACGTCCATTGAGTTGATGATGCCATCCAGCCGTCTCATCCTCTGTTGTCCCCTTCTCCTCCTGCCCCCAATCCCTCCCAGCATCAGACTCTTTTCCAATGAGTCAACTCTTTGCATGAGGTGGCCAAAGTACTGGAGTTTCAGCTTTAGCATCATTCCTTCCAAAGAAATCCCAGGACTGATCTCCTTTAGAATGGACTGATTGGATCTCCTTGCAGTCCAAGGGACTGTCAAGAGTCTTCTCCAACACCACAGTTCAAAAGCATCAATTCTTGGGTGCTCAGCTTTCTTAACAGTCCAACTCTCACATCCATCCATGACCACTGGAAAAACCATAGCCTTGACGAGACGGACCTTTGTTGGCAAAGTAATGTCTCTGCTTTTGAATATGCTATCTAGGTTGGTCATAACTTTCCTTCCAAGGAGTAAGCGTTTTTTAATTTTATGGCTGCAATCACCATCTGCAGTGATTTTGGAGCCCCCCAAAATAAAATCTGACACTGTTTCCACATCTATTTCCCATTAAGTGATGGGACCAGATGCCACGATCTTCGTTTTCTGAATGTTGAGCTTTAAGCCAACTTTTTCACTCTCCTCTTTCACTTTCATCAAGAGGCTTTTTAATTCCTCTTCACTTTCTGCCAAAAAGGTGGTGTCATCTGCATATCTGAGGTTATTGATATTTCTCCCGGCAATTTTGATTCCAGCTTGTGCTTCTTCCAGCCCAGCATTTCTCATGATGTACTCTACATATAAGTTAAATAAGCAGGGTGACAATATACTGCCTTGATGTACTCCTTTTTTTGTTTGGAACCACTCTGTTGTTCCATGTCCAGTTCTAACTGTGGCTTCCTCACCTGCATATAGGTTTCTCGAGGCAGGTCAGGTGGTCTGGTATTCCCATCTCTTTCAGAATTTTCCACAGTTTATTGTGATCCACACAGTGTTAGGATACCATATTTATCTTTCTCTTCTGACTTGCTTCACTCTGTAATAGGCTCTAGGTTTATTCACCTCATTAGAAGGGACTGAATTGTTCATTTTATGATGGAATAATATGTACCACAGCTTCTTTATCTATTCATCTGTCGATAGACATCTAGATTGTGTCCATGTTCTAGCTGTTGTAAATCGTACTGTAATGAACAGTGGGGTACATGTGTTTTTTTCAATTTCTCTAACCTGACATATTTTTAATAAGCTTTATTTGTGGTAAATAATAACTATAAAATAAAAAACTTATTCAGAGTTTCTTTTTACAATATTTTTTAACTCTGATGCAATATATATATTTGTGTGTGTATATATATGTATATAAGCATAGTTAGAAAATGAACATTTACCAGTGATTTCAGAACTACAAAAAGTATTAATAGTATTGAATCTAGATGTTTGATTTACTGTAGTTTAATTTCACTCTATTTATTCCATAGTTTATTACTCTTTTAAATGTAAGTTATGCTTTCAGATATAAATTTTGAACATCTTTTTCAAGACTTATTTCAAGACTTTGAAATGTTGCTCTTAACAATTAATTTTATCAGAATCATTTTTAGCTGTCAACTTTGTTGGGATTTTCAGGATTGCATTTCTTATTGTTTGTTTTACCTTTTGTTGAGAGTTCATTTTCAAGCAAGAGCTTTTGGATATTTTTTTCTCTTTTCTTCTGTTTGGCATTTTGAATTATGTAGCTCATAAGGAAATTACAGCCTTAATTCATGTTTGAGCGAGTGAGTGCTGAGTCACTCAGTCGTGTCCAACTCTTTGTGTCCCCATGAACTGTGCCAACCAGGTTGCTCTGTCCATGGAATTTTCCAGGCAAGAGTACTGGAGTGTGCTGACATTTCCTCCTCCAGGGGATCTTCCCAGTCCAGAGAGATATGTTTAGTAGTATTTAATTATTTTCCCTTTTTTTATTCACTGAGAGCAGTGGAAATATTGAACTCGAGTATTATGTTAACCTGAGGTCTCCATAATCCTAACAGGTAAATTAGCATACCAACCAAGAAGGAGCAATACTCATGTGATAGACAAATTCCCTGTTCTCAGGAATTTATTTCATATATGAACCCAACTGTCTTTTTTCGCTTTCTTCATGTTCATAGTTGCTCTGATTTTAAATAAAGGGCAACATCAAGGCTAGAAATAACTTGCTGTACTGTGCCAGTTGTTTGGGCTGAGTTTCAAAACTGCTTCAGAATCAGGTAGAAAAAGCAATTTTCAATTATTCGAAATAAGTACAATATACCTTGACAATATAATAGGTAGCCTAAACTGTATACAAAGGGTCATTCTATGTCATATTGCCTTCAAATTTATGATTTTGAGGAACCATCGAGAATTTTTATGTGGCATTAATGACATTTTAATCTATGCTGATTCATTTATTTAGATTAGAAAGTGTTATGTTTTCTAGTTTTGTGGATAACATCTCGATAACATTGCTTGTGTAATCATATGTACTAGTAAGTATAGTATATCAGCAACTTCATTTTTTAGTTTGAACTATTTCTGTTACATATATTTTATTTCTTTTTCTTTTGGAAAAGTTACAGTGACATAAAATTAATTTACTTAAATTTACAAAATGCGTTATAGGAGCCCGAAAACCGGTGCCTCTCACTTTGGCCTATAACAGACACGACTGGAAATTGAAATGCTATGAGGAACTGATATTCTTCGGGGAAGACTCAGCTTATGCTTTTATCTATCATTAGTGTTTATGTGATAAGTGTATTCAGCTATTCATGAGTTCTGATGTTTGTTCACAGTAAGAACTACCTAGTCAAATACCTTAGCTTTATGATTAAGAAAAACAAGGATCAGACTTGTGACATTTGT
>NW_020867610.1:0-32985 GCF_003369695.1 Bos indicus x Bos taurus | reverse complement strand
ATTTAATAGTAGTGGTTTTACATTTCTATGTTGAAAAGAGTGGCTATTTATCCAATATCATCTCAAATAAAGAACCAGGAGGGAAAGTGGAGAGGCCATAGGGAAAAAGAGGAGAAAAGAGCAAGTGAGGAATCTGAGAGCCACGTCCTGGGTCTTCCAGTACCTGGAGATGAGGGGCTTCTCAGGGAACAGTCCACAGAGAAAGGGAGGCACCCAGCTTCCCTAAGTGTCTTGGTTTAGGGCAGAGTACAAAGCCTGGAACAGGAGCGGGATGTGCACAGGGTGGAAGAGCTCCCCCTCCCCCCCCCCCCCCGCTCAGATCTCTAGGCACAGATGTTGGCTTCTGCTTCTTCATCATCCTCCCAAGTACCTGTGAGGGGCCCTGTATATCTGGGTGCAGTAGGATTCTGTATGTATTTGGAGGCCAGAGAGAAAAGGAGTTATTATCAATGACCCCTAAAAGATGGACCAGGATGAGGCTTAAGTTAGGTTCTGGTTGATCACACACGGATGATCATGGAGCATTTTGGCAGTATCAGGAAGTATTTTTGTTTAGTTTTGCTTTCCCTGAGACTTCATATAAACTGAATGGATAGTTGGGAGTAGATTCATGATGAAACAGAAGGTTTTCAAGTGTAGTAGGTACCTATGCAAGGTGTGTTGCCGGGTCCAGCCCCAGCAGGATCCAAGGGTTTCCTGAGGATGACGGCATTGGCAAATAGGGAAGTAAAGAGGGGAGAGACAGAGGCTTGATCTCCTTGGTTTACACAGAAAGCCAATAAAGTTCCTGACACGGAACTTGCTCTGTTCACGGATGCGAAGGTGCCCTCTCGGTGGGGTGAGGATGTGGGATGCCCTCTCCCCGGGAAGACGCAGGGCACCTTCCCCCTCCCATGGGGTCTTAGAACCCAGCAAAAAGTGAACAGAGAGCCCCTGTGCTTCAAGTAGTCATCCTGAAGAGAACAGAGAGAGAAAAGGAGAGAAAATGAAAAAAAAGAATGACATGGGGAGACCAAGCTCTGATGAAGCCGGGTCTGCAGCTTTATTTCAAAAGGAGCTTTTACACCCTGGGTTACACATTTCCAGAAGTGAAAGATACAGAGTCGTGCAGAGTCAGCTCAACAATACATCGGTTTGACCTTCACTGGGACCAGGATGTTTTTTTTGCATAGCTTTTCATTTACAAGGGTCTTTGTGTTATGCACATTATCTTCTGGCCTGGAGGCCTGTTACATTTTATGACCTTTTTCTGATCAAGGTTGGTCAACCAGAAAACTTGCTTTCCCTTAAACTGTTTTCTTCTTTAGTTTTCCAATCTGTGTCTCCCTCAGAAAGTATTAAAGCTACATTCTTATGGAGCAAAGGTGCAGGGGGTTACAACAAAGAAAGAACTTACTAACTCAAGGGTCCTGTGTTGCTAAGGCCAAGGCTGCTGCTTGTTTTTCTTTGTGCCAACTGTTTTTGCTGATGCACTCCCAGGTGCACTTTGAGTAAAGGACAAGGAAACTCGGTAGCAAACATTGGCTCAACAATGCAGTATTATTCTCATACAGCTTTTTTATCGCTCGAAGGTTATGCTTGGGGTGTTGTGAACAATCATGTGCGTTAGTTGCAAGAGTGTGGATAAACCTGCCAAGCAAGCTAAAATAGTAACAGGGGGGTTAAAGTAAAAATGCTCCTTTCAAGCCCAGGAGGCTTATTAACTAGAGCCCTAAGTGATTTTCTTCAGAGAAGGTGGTCGGGGATAGCCCGCTGTAAATGTCAGAAGTGTTGGTGAAGGCATAATGTAATAAACAGTAGACACACAGGTTTTAGTTTCGGGGTAGATGCTCGAGCAGGTCCAGGGAATCCCTCGAGTCCTGTTCTGCCTTTGCCTGTCAGTCCCTCTCCGCCTGACCTTTGTCACGGGTGGGATCTCCCGTGATGGCTCTTGGCAGTGTGTGAAACTTGAAAATTCTCCAAGAAAGAAGAAGACGGACAGGCTAAGTTTCTTGTCCCACTTTCCCAGCTGCCTGTTTCCTGACCTCCCTTCAGGACCGGGAAGGACGGAGCCCAGCACCACGGGTGCAGGTCTGCAGGCCCAGGAGCCCCAGAGTACGGGGTCCACAGCCCCATCTTCCTGCGCCTCCACCACAAGTGAGGCCATGGTCCCTGATGGTCCAGGCTTCTGCAACAGGAGCCAAGTGACTGGTTGTCCCATTTGATTTCAGAAAAGATAAAGAAATGAGACGAGGAAGTGAAAAGAGTATTTCTGCCATTGATGCACCATCAGATAATTCATAGACAGAACCTGCGGCAGAAGAAAGCATGGCCTGTCTTGAGAGGCAGCCACGTCCTCCTCTGCTGACCCCTCAGGACTCACCTTGTGTGAGGGCTCAGTTCATTCTGAAGGAAGGAAAATTCCCATATCTTCTCCATCCAGTTACTAGGAGCCTGGAGGGCCATGAGTTTTAGAAAATGCCGACCTGTTAGCAGCACTGTGGAAATGAGGAGGGAGCAGGGAGCAGGAGGCAGGGCTCCTGTCAGCGTCTGAGCTGTGGACGGGCCCCTGCAGCCCAGGACCCACACTCTGTGGGGCGAGAGGATGGAGATGGGAGGAGCAGGGCTGCACTGGGGTGTTTCTGCTGAAGACGCAGCACCTGCTCTGGGGGATTTACTCCAGATGTTGAGGGAGGGCAGGTGGCTCTGTAGTCAGATATGTGGCTTCCTGGGATGCCTGTGCTGTCTCGCGTCTCAGCACGATCCTGTGTGTCTCCTCCCTCCCTTCAAGAGATCTGTGTGCAGAGAGGCCTTCCTTGGAAATCCCTCTATGGAAACTTCTCACTGAAACCAGGCTCACGAGCAAAGTCCGAGGCCCAGGGGTTTTGTCTCACTTCCGTGTCATCTGAGCCACTGGGGGAACCTACAGCCTCGCCTCCGCTGCAGCCCAGAGATGAGCAGGAGCCCCGCGTTGGACGAGGTGTCTTTGGGTCCAGAGAAGTGTCTGGGGACCCGGAGCCCTGGAGCTGTTGGGAATCTGAGTTGTAGGACAGGAGGTACCGGGGAGGACTCCCTGGCTTCTGCTGGCACCAGGTTATAGACAAGCTGCCAATGTTATAGCCATTGCTCAGGGTGCAGGAGAGTCTGGCTGATGCTCCCAGAGATGCAGACAGGGAGTCTGACTGAGTCAGCACAGGCTGGGAGAGGGAACCTGCAGACTCAGACACAGGGGAGATGGGGCAGGAGCTGAAGGAAAGAGTCCCAGAGTCTGCGCCCCAGGGGATGATGAGGCTGGGACTGAGCCCTGGTGCCGGGGCCCATCGCTACCTGTGCAGTGAGCGAGGAACACCAGCAGGAGAGGAGTCCAGGCCATGGTGCTCACAGAACCCTGGTCCCCCAGAGGGGCTGGGCTGCTCCAGGCCTCCTGTTCTCCCCCAGACTCTGCTAGAGGAGGGACTGCCATAAAATGGGGGTCCACCCAGGGCCCGCCCAGCCCCTCCCTGAACCCTGATGCTGGAGCTCTGCTCACAGCCCAGACTGTAGAGAAGGGAGGGGCTTCCCACTTGGGAGCCCCTGGAGGAAGCCCCTGCCAAGACTACACTGGTCCCTGCTCAGGGGACTCTGCAGCCAGAGAGGACACACTGCTGAGTGCCCCCAGGAGCACAGACCCCAACGCCAGCCCAGCTCCTACAGTGAGTTTGTGCTCCTTGAGCAGCTGTGCAAGGACCCCAAGGCAGTCCCACAGCGCTCCCTGCTGGTAACATATGGAAAAGTTTTGCTGAAAAAAGGAATGAAATTCAAAGTTCTCTAAGAAGGTTCTAGTAGAGAAAGTAAGTAAACACATGAAGATGCTTAGAAGAAACAGAATATATTGTCGTGTAATTATTCCACAAAAGACATAATGTTCCTGATTTAGCATAAATATCTAACAAACTTCAGGAGTTATATGCTTCCAATACATTGGATTTGTATTTTTTTAAGCATTGAAAAAGATGTAAATTTTGTGTTTCTCTGAGAAAGCAGTTAAAGTGTTTTTACCACAACCCATAAATAAGCACATAACGAGGGGAATTTATAGGACTTCCCTTGTTTTCCTGTGTTTAAGGGTCTGCCTTTCCGATGGAGGGACCATGGTTGCAGTGGCCAGATGCAGGAGCTCCCCATTCTGCAGAGCAACTCAGCAGGAAAGCCGAGCTGCTGAAGCTCCATCCCCCGGAGCTGGTGCCCTGCAGCAGATAGAATCCACCCCAATGAGAAGGCCAGTGCACTGCAGTGAAGAGCTGCTTGCGCCACCCACAACCAGAGCCCAGAGCAGTGAATACCCACACCGCACAGTCCATCCGCAATCAACCAATAAAATGTAAAAAACAACCTGACAACCAAGCCAGTAGAAGGGGACATTACAGACCACGGTCGTTAAACGTTGATCCAAGTCCTCTCGACGAATGGAACATTAGAAAAGTAGAAAAAATCCTAATACCAGGTTAAGACACGACAGTGTTACCAAATGTTATCTTTTTGAATACATGTTATACTTTATATTAAGACTCTCAACATAGATTTACAGAAAATCCAGTTCACATTTCCCAGCCGCCCCCGACCCCTTCGGGCTCTTCTCGTGTCTCTGGGGCCTGGGCGTTTGCCAAGACAACCTTGGCATCCGTCCAAGGTGACTGGGCCGTCGCAGGAGCAGCCTGGGGGCAACCTGGTGACCCTGGTGCTTGGTGGGCAGTGGGACCACGAAGCAAGGGGAAGGTGCTGGGTCTGCTGGTGAGGACACCAGCACGCTGTGCCACTGCCAGGGGGGAAGTAATGCTGCCTGAACAGCTTGCAGATTCTGTGGAGGGTGACTTTCGTCCTTTACCCCAGTGAATATTACCCAGTGGAACAACTCAGGCTCCCAGTGGAGCCCGAATGTTACTGCATTCATTGGAATTGATGTGGAATTCATCTAGCTGGATTTGTGAGGAAGCAGAAAAATATGATCAAAAGGGAAAGGTCTGGAAGGCTGGATAAGGCTTCTCATACCTGACAGATTGTGCTTGATTTTCATCAAACAGCTGATGGTATCCAGAACAACAGAGAGGAGAACAAGCAGGAAAAAATTTGGGTACCACAAAAAGGGCATTTGCCCTGTTCATTCTTCCAAAGAGGACCACTGTGGACTTAGGATATGCCATCTTATTTCTGACTTTGATGGCTTTTCTGAGAGGTTACAAGTTCTGGCTAACCACTACAAATCTATATACCCCACATCAGAAACAGACATTGAAGATGAATTCCAAAAACTCAAGGGTTAAATGGAAAGGGTGAAACCAACTGCTAGATATATGGAGTTTATATCCTATATCGAGCTTTCAAAGAAAGACCATCAAAGAAAATCTTGGTAGAAGCTGCAAATGCAGCACTGCTAGATACTGATTTTGAAAGTTATCCTTTCATAACCTCTTTGAAACCGTACAGTTGGACGTGTTTGTACTGGCTTGGGTATGCTGCCTTAATATGTGGAGAAGTGTATGGAGTTATGAAAGCTTATACAACTAGAGTTGGGATTGGTCCTTTTCCTACAGAGCAAGACAATGCAATTGGAGAATTATTACAAACAAGGGATAGAGAGTTTGGTGTAACTACAGGAAGGGAAAGATGATGTGTCTGTTGGACTTTGTTTTGATTAAATATGCTCATATGATTAATGGATTTACTGCATGGGTAGTCAAAAATTTTGATATTTGGACATATGTATGGAAATCAGAGTTGGAGTTGCATACAAGTTAGATGGTGAGATTATAACTCATTTCCCAGTAAACCAAGAACTCTTAAATAAATGGATTTAAATGTAAGACAAGGATATTTAAGGAACATTTAAGGACTTTAAGGAACTACCTATTAATGCCCAGAATTGTTTGATTTATTGAAGATGAAGTTCAAATTCCAGTTAAATAGATTTGCTTAGATAAATCCAGAGTCTATGATTCAACTCTTTTAAGGATTTCCAGTGATACAAGAAGCATTCCTGGAGCGGTGGGGAAAGGACTTTCTTAAATATTTCATTTATGATCTACGAATTCTGAGAATAAAGACACTGAAATGAGGTTTAGGCCTAACAGTCGCTTCCAGTCTTTCAAGAGGGATGGCTGGTGTGGAGATACATTTTGGCAATTTACAGTGTCAGCTGCCTTAGCTGGCATGATTGCCAAATCATTTGTTGTTCCTCCTGCTTATGGTGTCATATTTTCTTTTCATTTTAGTAATAATATAATCAATGTTGTTTGAAATCAGATAGAATGATCTCTGTTCATTTCCAAGGCACCATTCAATATCACAGTAATCCAAGTCTACGCCCTGACCAGTTATGCTGAAGAAGCTGAAGTTGAACGGTTCTATGAAGACCTAGAAGACATTCTAGAGCTAACACCCAGAAAAGGTGTCCTTTTCAATATAGGGAACTGGAATGCAAAAGTAGGAAGTCAAGAAATACCTGAAGTAACAGGCAAATTTGGCCTTGGAGTACAGAATGAAGCAGGGCAAAGCCTAATAGAATTTTGCCAAGAGAATACACTGGTCATAGCAAACACCCTCTTTCAACAACACAAGAGAAACCTTTACAGATGGCCATCACCAGATGGTCAACACCAATATTCTTTGCAGCTAAAGATGGAGAAGCTCTATACAGTCAGCAAAAACAAGACCGGAAGCTGACTGTGGCTCAAATCATGAACTCCTTATTGCTAAATTCAGACTTAAATGGAAGAAAGTAGGGAAAACCACGAGACCATTCCGTTATGACCTAAATCAAATCCCTTATGATTATACAGTGGAAGTGAGAAACAGATTCAAGGGATTAGATCTGATAGAGGGCCTGAAGAGCTATGGATGGACGTTTGTGACATTGTACAGGAGGCAGGGCTCAAGATCATCCCCAAGAAAAAGTAATGCAAAAAGGCAAGTGGTTGTCTGAGGAGGCCTTACAAATAGCTGTGAAAAGAAAGAAGCAAGAGGCAAATCAGAAAAGGAAAGATATACCCATTTGAATGCAGAGTTCCAAAGAATAGCAAGGAGAGATAAGAAAGCCTTCTTTGGTGATCAATGTAAAGAAATAGAGGAAAACAATAGAATGGGAAAGACTAGAGATCTCTTCAAGAAAATAAGAGATGCCAAGGGAACATTTGATCCAAACACGGGCACAATAAAGGACAGAAATGGTATGGACCTAACAGAAGCAGAAGATATTAAGAAAGAGCTAGCAAGAATACACATAACTGTACAAAAAAGATCTTCATGATCCAGATAATCACAATGGTATGATGATTCACCTTGAGCCAGATCCTGGAATGTGAAGTCAAGTGGGCCTTAGGAAACTAGGGATTACTGAGGTGAAATGTGACAAAAACTAGGGTGTTCAGAGGTAAAATCTGACAGAAACTAATGGGTTCTGAATTAAAATCTGACAGAAACTAGGGGGTTGTGTGGTAAAAATCTGACAGAAAAAAAGGGTGCTGTGGTAAAATGTGACAGAAACTAGGCAGTTCTGAGGTGAAATGTGACAGAAACTAAGGGATACTGAGGTAAAATTTAAAAGAAACTATAGTCTTCTGAGGGAAAATCTGGTAGAAACTAGGGGATTCTGTGGTAAAATCTGACAGGAATTAGGTGATTCTGGCATAAAATCTGACATAAACTAGGGGCTTCTGGGGTAAAATCTGACAGAAACAAGGGGGTTCTGAGGGAAAATCTCACAGAAACTAGGGGGTTCTGAGGTAAAATTTGACAGAAATGAAGGGGCTCTGAGGTAACATCTAACAGAAACTTGGGATTTTGAGGTGAAATGTGGCAGAAAATAGGGGCTTCTGAGGTGAAATGTGGCAAAAAATAGGGGCTTCAGAGGTAAAATCTGACAGAAACTAGGGGGTTTTGAGGTAAAACTTGACAGAAGATAGCGACTCCTGAGGTAAAATCTGTGAGAAAGTAGGGGGCTTGTGAGGTAAGACGTGACAGACACTAAGGGGTTCTGTGGTAAAAACCTGAGAGAAACTAGGTTCTCCTTAGGTAAACCTGACAGAATATAATGGGTTTTGTGGTAAATCGGACAGTAACTAGGGGCTTCTGACATAAAATCTGACAAAAACTAGGGGGTTCTGAGGTAAAATCTGACAGAATTACATGCTCCAGAGGTAAAATCTGAAAGAAACTAGATGATACTGAGGTATAGTGTGAGAGAAACTAGGGACTGTTTTGGTAAAATGTGACAGAAACGAGGGGGTTCTTGGGTAAAATCTGACAGAAATCAGGGGTATGAAGGTAACATGTTACAGAAATTGGAGGCTTCTGAGGTAAAAACTGACAGAAAGCAGGGGGTACTAAGGTAAAATCTAACAGAAATTAGAGGCTTCTGGTGGAAAATCTGACAGAAGCTAGGGGCTTCTAGGGTAAAATCTGACAGAAACTAGGTTGGTTCTGTGGTAAAATCTGACAGAAACTAGGGGCTCCTGAGGTAAAATCTGTGAGAAACTAGGGGGATTCTGGGGGTAAACACTGACAGAAACTAAGGGGGTTCTGTGGTAAAATCTGAAAGAAACTAAGTTTTCCTTAGGTAAATCTGACATAGTATGGGGCTTCTGAGGAGGAGAAGGGGACGACAGAGGATCAGGTGGTTGGATGGTATCATCGACTCAATAGGCATGAGTCTGAGCAAGCTTCAGGAGTTGGTGATGGACAGGGAAGCCTGGCATGATGCAGTCCATGGGATCACAAAATGTCAGACAGGACTGAGCGACTGAACTGAACTGAGGTTAAAATCTGACAGAAACTAAGGGGTTTGTGTGGTAAAATCTGACAGAAATTCGATGGCTCCGTGGTAAAATCAGACAGAAACTAGGGGATTCTGAGCTAAAATCTGACAGGAACTAGGTGGTTCTGAGGTAAAATCTGACAGAATTACAGGCTCCAGAGGTAAGATCAGATAGAAACTAAGCAATACAGAGCTATAATCTGAGAGAAACTAGAGACACCTTTGGTACCATCTGACATAAACTAAGGGGTTCTGACATTAAATCTGAGAGAAACTAGGAAGTTTCTGACGTAAAATCCAGCAGAAACTAAGGGATTCTGTAGTAAAATCTGACAGAAACTAGGTTCTCCTTAGGTAAAATCTGACAGAAACTTGGTGGTTCCATGGTAAAATCAGACAGAAATTAGGGGGTTCTGAGGTAAAACCTGACAGAAACTAGGTGGTTCTGAAGTAAAACTTGACAGAATTATACAGAGTTAATTCTGATCCACGCTGGAGCTGTTTCTACGAATTTAACCCTTGTTTCTGTCACGTTTGTTATCATCATCATAAATAGCAGCCTGCTTCAGAGAACCCTACTCCCTCTGCCTGAGCCTTAAACCAATTACCTTTGGATAGCTCACAAGGAGATGGTCTGACCCTGCCCACCTGTGAATGACTGTAAGAAAGACGGAAATAACGTATCCCCCTGCCTGAGGTTGCCATTCTAGGGAATCATTGCAAGAGTTCAATGGTCTTTTTCACTTTGTGTCCTCACTTGCCCCATCTCTCATCCCTAAAAGCAGCTAGCATCCAGGCCCCAAGAGCATGGTCATTTGGAGACATTAGTCTGCCAACTTCTCTGTCAGCTGACTTTCCAAATAAAGTCGTATTCCTTTCCTCTCGGATTCATTGGCCTGTCGTGAGGTGAGCAGAGTGAGTTTGGACTTGGTAACAGCCGCAAACATGTAGATCAATCTGGCAGGACTGAGGTCACCTTCACAGTATGAGGTTGTCCCAACCGTGATCTCAGGGCTCCTTTCACTTATTTACAACTGTGTGAATTTCTCAACAATGTTTTCTTGTTTTCAGTTTATAAGCCTCTCACCTACTGGGTTAATCATATTCCTAAGCATTTTATTTTTTTGATACTATCATGAATTGAATTTTTGAAAGTATCCTTCTTGCTTCTTTGCTTTTAGTAACTGGAAAACAACAGGTTTTCTAGCATTACTTCTGGTAACCCTGTGGGAGATCCTAGACAGAGCAGATCATGTTAAGATGAGAGCTTGTTTTCCTGTCTGTGGGGCAGGTGACGAGCAATGGGCAGGTGGGAATGTGAAGTGGTGTCTGCAGCCCATGGGCCAGAAGATGACCACACCAAGGGTGACCTAGGACATGTGACCATCTGCAGAACCGGAATGGCTCCAGGCTGCATCCACTACTTGTGGGGGAAGGAAAGCCATGGAACACGTCTTTTTTTTTTTTTTTTTCCATTTTAAGAAAAAAGTCATCAATGTATCAAGACCTAAGTATGCGATATTGTAAAAGCACCAACTATTCTCATAGTGATATCTGGTGACAATAATTGTGGAAACTCCAAAAATCAGAAGCAAAGTGAATTTAATCTCCATAACAATAATTCAACATCATGTGCAAGTGCTAGACAAAGATACTGAACAGGAAGAATCAGTGGTGGGTCTTAGCAGTGAGGGCCATGGAGAGGCAGTAGATCCAAAGGACCCAAATGTAAGGTGCAGCTCAGATGCCCCCGTGTTGGTGCAGCAGTAACCGAAGAAACCTCCCTGTGAAGAAAACGCACAGGCGTTCATGTTGAGGGCCCATGAGAGGGGTCAGAGCTCTAGAAAACTCCTGGGAATGGGCAGATGCCCCAGTGATGGAGATTAAAGGCTCCCGAGTCAGAGTTCAGGTCTGAAATGACCTCAGCCAGACCCAGCCTCAGCCCCCGAGCTTCAGGGCAAAGAGACACTGTGTCCCTAGTGACGGGGACATGAACTTCCTGTTTCCTTCGAGACCTTCTCCTGGGAATGGGCTGCTGGAGAGACTTTAAGGACAGAGGGGACAGGAGGAGGCTCCATGCCCAGGCAGAGCCCCCAGATGACCTGGAGTCAGGGTGATAGCAGCAGCAGGTCCAGCAAGACGCCGAGCAGGAAGCCACTGGGCGGCCCCATCTCCCCAGAGAGGAGTCCATACCATAACTGGTCTAGTTCCGCAAGCCTGGAGCTCTGGGTGAGCCTGAAAGGCTGTAACGGGAAGGCGGGAGCAGCAGCCTGAGCATCAGGTCAGCCCAGTGATGGCCAAGGAGCCCGAACTCCAGATTTGAGACCTGGAAAACGAGCAGAGACCCCGAGATCTGAGATGGAGCAGGGATCCCCAAGGGCCCACTACTAGCATCAGAGAGAACGAGAGCTGTTGGGACCAGGACACACGCTGGATGCTTGGTGAGTCCAGAGTCAGACAGACTCTACTGTGTTTCTCTGGTTCTGACCTGACCCGTCATGGACTCTGACCCCAGGGCACCTGCCCTTGGCACCGGGGATTTCTGCTAAAGTTGAGAAAATCAGACAATGTGTTGCTGCCAAGGAAAGCTGGAGAACGGGTGAATTAAGACAGATGTGAACAGATTTTTCCGGACCAAGTTCCCTGGTGTGATTCTGGACCCAGTCTTAGGCCAAACAGACAAATGAAGTGGCTGCCTTTGCAGAGGATGTTTCTGCCCCCAGAGCCCTGACTCTGAGAGGACAGCAGGTTTTTGTCTCACTTCCCCCCTGGCCTGGAGCACTGTGGCACCACTGATACTGCTGTCCTAAGATACACAGTAATAATCAGCCTCGTCCTCAGCCTGGTGCGAGCTGATGGTCAGGGTGGCTGTGTTCCCAGACCTGGAGACGGAGAATCAGTCGGGGACCCCCGAGAGTCGACTGGTAGCACGGTAGATGAGGGTTCTGGGGGCCGATCCTGGGATCATTTGGTACCAGCCAACATAATTGCCAGTTCCAACGTTGCTGCTGCTTCCAGAGCAGGTGATGGAGACCCTCTGGCCCAGGGACCCAGACATGGAGGGCGGTTGAGTCAGCACAGCTTGGGCCCAGGATCTTGGAAGGGGGAGAGACAGAGATGGTGACTCAGGAGTCCAGACATGAGAGCAGGGAGCAGGGCCTGTGTGTCTTCCCAGGGCCCTTCCCCTGTCCCCCATCCAGTCACCTGTGCAGAGAGCGACCAGCGTGAGGAGCAGAGGGGACCAGGCCATGGTGGACATGTCAGGGTGTCCTGCCGTCTGTGGCCCCACAGCAGAACAGAGCGTCCCCACACCGCTCCTTCCCCTCTTCATATACTGAGAGGGGGAGGGTCCTTTCATGCAAATGACTATCCTCCCCTCCAACCCCCACAATGCTCTGATCACCTCTGGGACCTGGGTCAGCTTCCTGTGCCTGAGGGAGACCAGTGTGTGATCTGGGGAAGGGATGCGTGGGGCTTGGGGGTGGGATGTCACAGCTGGGAACCCTGAGCAGAAAGCATCAGGAAGTACCAGAGGGCTGGTCTCTGCTCTCACCCCTCCAGACACTTAGGAAAGGCCTTGGAATGCCCCCTGGTGTCCTGGCCAAACACACATCCTGACCTGGTGATAGAGCTCTTAACAGCCGACTTTCCCAAAACTGGTTTTGTAATTATACCTTCAGGATGTGTTTGATTGGAAAACAACAGCCAACTGTAGCTTACCCTGTAGTGCATGTGAGCGTTACACAGTGGATGTGTGATTTTGAGATTTTCAATGAACCAAAATGTGATCATGGAGTAGTAAAAATCTAAGGGCCTCACTTAAAATAGATGCCTAAATTTAACTGAAGAAAATGTTGTTGTTAAGTCACTAAGCTGTGTCCAACTGTGGCTCTGGTTTAATTCTGCATTCCCATGGTAGTATTTCTAAAACATAATTTTCCTTGTAGCCTCTGTTCTTTAAGTAAGATAATTTTAAAGACTTTATGACACGTGTGGCATCTCCACTGGGGGATTTTATGTCGTAGCAGGACGTTCTCTCTGTGAAACAGGGCAGGCTGAGTTAGCAGAGCCATTGCTCGGTCTCAGATCTGAGATGACACACAGGACAAGACAAGGCAGATCAGCTGTTCTCAGGAACCTCAGACGGGACCATAGACATGGTCAGACAGAGCAGCAGTCACGGCCCCGGGGGCAGAGCCCACAGGGTCTGCTTTCCCAGCCCAGGGCCCCAGCAGCTTCTCCCGGGCTCACTGTGCATAAAATCAGTCCCACAGCAGCTGAGCACAGACACTCCTCAGCCAGGAATCATTTCCCAGGTCTCAGGACAGGGTTTCTCTCCCCTCCTGATTCCTCACTCAATGGGCACACAGGACGGAGTGTGAGGTCTCAGGGAATAAATCGGCTACTAGAGGGGTTCATGGATCCCCTGGGAAACAAGGGGAACCTGGGGAGGAACAGGGAGGGGACGAGTAGGGGTCACATCTGAGAACCAGAGACCTGAGGCTTCTTGGAAAGGAAGGGTTAGAGAGGTTCAAGGGGGGGGCCGAGGAAGTGAGTGTAAATTTCAGAAAGATTTGGAAACATGTCCACGATCTTCTGACAGAGTGAGCTGGGTCATGACCATGGAGATCAACAGTGTAGGTCTGTAGAAAGAGAAGGGCCCAGAATTGGGAGGAAAGTCATGAATGAGGGGAGCGGGAGGGGTGCATGGAGTGGGCTCTGGGGGCTCCTCCCCTCCTCTGTTTCTGGGAAGAGGGTGGGGACTGATGACCACCTGACCCCTTCACCCTCCAATACCGGGTGCTCGGCCCCGTGTGCAGCTTCTCTCCCAGGAGGAGGCCTGGGGGCCGCGGGTCTGAGTCTGTCCTTTGAGAGGAAGCACCTGCTGTCACGTCCAACTCAGTCTGCTGAGCCTGGGAGCAGGGCCAGCTCAGGGGACCATGTTGGTCTGTTGCTATTGCTGCTGCTGCCAGGTTGCTTCAGTCATGTCCGACTCTGTATGACCCAAAGACGGCAGCCCCCAGGCTCCTCCATCCCTGGGACTCTCCAGGCAAGAACGTTGGAGTGGGTTGCCATTTCCTTCTCCAGTGCATGCACGCACGCATGCTAAGTCACTTCAGTCGTGCCCGACTCTGTGTGACCCCATGGACAGGCTCCTCTGTCTACGCGATTCTCTAGGCAAGAATACTGGGGTGGGTTGCCATTTCCTTGTCCTAAGTCTTCCTCTCTTGCCCCAGTAATCCAGCCTTTCCACACCTGAGCCCGTCTTTAGAATACTCTCTGTCTTCTCAGGGAGCCCTGAGTCCGTCTGTGCGGTGCTGTCCGTCCTCCAGCCCTGAGCCGAGCAGGAAATCCCAGAGCCTGTGTCTGCTGTGAAGGGTGAGGGGTGGCCCTTGAAGCACTCTTTTAAGCTGTCTCTAGTCCCAGCGCTGGGGAGACCAGGATGGGAGGTGGGGAGTGGCATGCGGAGCCGCACGGGCAGGCTTAGGGTGACAGCGTCCTGTGCCGTAAACAGCCATGACCACGTGGAGTACCTTCAATAGAACTGCGGGTTTCACGGGTAAAGGTCACCATCTCGTCATGCAATTATGACAGCTGGCAAGTTCATTTCCAACAAAGTTGGGACACATGTTTCATCATCAGAAATAGAAAAACATGGTGTGTGGACAGGTAGGTGTGGTGAGCATCATGGACCTTGTAAAACTCCCTTCCCTGTGGTTCTGGGTGGAGCCGATGGACCCGGGACGGAGGAGGGGTGTGGGGGCAACGAGGAGGAGAAGGAGCTCAGACACCTCACGTTAACGTGTGTGGAAGAGACGGGAAAGTCTTGTTCATTCTTGTTTCTTTGACGTAAAAATGTAAATGCTCCTCTTATTTGTATTCATATTGGAATTGCTGCTAAAGTAGCTTTTTAATAAAATTCACATGATTTTTGTCAGAGGTGTTTGAGAACCTCAGCTCATAGAGGTGAAAAATATATATTCCTACTGAATTCTTTTCTTATTATATGAACATATTGATGACAGTTTGGCTGAACTTCTGATTTCATATATTTCACGTTACAAGTGTTAACATAAAGTATTAATAAAATGGGAAGGAACGAGTAAGGGAGCCACAAAAACTGACACGATATCACTTTCCGTTGTTCAATTCAAAATGTTGAAATTGCCAAATAACACAACAGGGAACATATTTAAATGACACCGATGGTGACAGAGGGTCCTTGCCTGCATCCCTCATCCACGGGGAACACCCGGGCGTTCGGTGGGCAATGGGGCAGCCTCTGCAGGGGTCTCTCATCCCCTGTCCAGGTATCCCCGGAGGTCGAGGTTCCTGAAGGAAGTTCATTTTTGTTGTGTGACCGTCCCTCTGTCCTTGGTTGGATGTCAGGTCTGGGCACTGACCCCACGACAGAGCAGCAGGAACTGAGAAGCAAGCCTGTGGCTCTGAGCTGAGAGCTGCTGTGTCCCCTGGGAGCCCAGGTGCAGGACGTCACCCTCCAGTGAGGACCCTGCTGCCCACGTGGGCAAGAGCCAACACAGGAGGTGCCAGCCTGCCTGGCCAGGACCCTGGGTTCTCAGGACCAGGCCCACAGCGCCCCCTGCTGGACTCAGACCTCCTCCTCCCCCACTTCACACCACAGCCTCCTGGAAGGGCTTTCTCACACTTGCAGCTGGGTCTTCCTGATGTCACCGCCCAGGGCAGTAGAATGAGTCGCCTTCATCTAGTTTGGGCTTGGTCATTGATTTTTCCAGTACCTAATGAGAGATCCAACCAGTCCATCCTAAAGGAGACCAGTCCTGGGTGTGCATTGGAATGAATGATGCTGAAGCTGAAACTCCAATACTTTGGCCACCTCAGGCGAAGCATTGATTCATTGGAAAAGACCCTGATGCTGGGAGGGATTGGGGGCAGGAAGAGAAGGGGACGACAGAGGATGAGATGGCTGGATGGCATCACCTACTAGATGCACATGTGTTTGGGTGGACTCTGGGAGTTGGTGATGGACAGGGAGGCCTGGCGTGATGGGATCATGGGGTCGCAAAGAGTCGGACATGACTAAGTGACTGAACTGAACTGAACTGAACTGAATGACCTCAGACCCCTGAATGGTATGCTGATACACTTAAGAATTTCAGGATTCCCTGATGTCTGAGTTTGCTCCGCCGAGCTCGTGGGTTCACTGCCATAACACAACCACCCGAACCTGAATTTCCAGGGTTCAAAAACCCAGCATTCCCGGGGGGTTGTGCCTGGTCATGATTCTGTCTGAGTTTCCTTCCCAGGTTGATAGGTAGTCAAGGTTGAATTTGCAAGGCCTCCCGGAGCCTTCCCAGCTGACTACATGGCTCTGTTCTTATTTCTCTCTTTGCAAAGAGAATAGGGAGGCTCTCAGGTACAACAAATCTCTTCTTGGTCACTTCCAGGGGTTCTCATTTACCCTTCATCATGGTTCTCATAGTACTTCTTTTTGACTCAGATATTTAAAGATGTTTTTAGTCTAATTTTATAATCTTTCTATAATAAATGTTTGATATAAAAGATTATGCTTATAAATGGGAATCTCATCCTTGTCTGGGCTCCTGTTTCATCTCTGGTTGAGAAACCCTTATGACCGTTACCTGATCTTCATTGGACATGGTGAGAGGCGGTCACAGGAAAGGCAGGAGCAGCAGCCTGGGCCTCAGCTCAGCCCAGGGCCGGCCAAGGAGCTAAACGTCCTGAATCAGACCCAGCTGGACACTGTCTCTCTGGTTCTGACATGACCGTCATGGACTCTGTCCGCCAGGACCTGCCTGTGGCATTCAGGTCCTTCTGCTCAACTTCAGATATTCATATAAAATACGGTTGCCGAAAGCAAAGCCTTGGTGAGGGGTCAGAATGAAGAAGAACTGAAAGGGTTTCCCAGACCAATTTCCTGGTGTGGGGCTCAGACCCCCGTTTTAAATCAAACAAGCAACAGAAGTGTCTGCATTGGCAGAAGATGCTTCAGCCCAGGGAGGCCCGTGACTTGAGGGAGGGCAGGTTTTTGTCTCACTTCCCCCCTGGCCTGGAGCACTGTGGCATTACTGCTACTATCCTCAGCAGATGCACAGAAATAATCTGCCTCGTCCTCAGCCTGGAGCGAGCTGATGGTCAGGGTGGCTGTGTTCCCAGACCTGGAGCCGGAGAATCGGTCGGGGACCCCCGAGGCTCGACTGGTGTCACCATAGATGAGGGTTCTGGGGGCCGATCCTGGGATCAGTTGGTACCAGCTCACATATCCATTTCCAACATTGCTGCTGCTTCCAGAGCAGGTGATGGAGACCCTCTGGCCCAGGGACCCGGACACGGATGATGGCTGAGTCAGCACAGCCTGGGCCCAGGATCCTGGAAGGGCGAGAGACAGAGATGGTGACTCGGGGGTCAAGACATGAGAGCAGGGAGCAGGGCCCTTGTGTCTTCCCCGGGCCCTTCCCCTGTCCCCCCCATCCAGTCACCTGTGTAGACAGCAACCAGCGTGAGGAACAGAGGGGACCAGGCCATGGTGGACATGTCAGGGCGTCCTGCTGTCTGTGGCCCCACAGCAGAACAGAGCGTCCCCACACCGCTCCTTCCCCTCTTCATACCCTGAGAGGGGGCGGGGCCTTTCATGCAAATGACTGTCCTCCCGTCCAAACCCCACAATGCTCTGATCACCTCTGGGACCTGGGTCAGCTTCCTGTGCCTGAGGGAGACCAGTGTGTGATCTGGGGAAGGGATGCGTGGGGCTTGGGGGTGGCATGTCACAGCTGGGACCCTGAGCAGAAAGCATCAGGAAGTACCAGAGGGCTGGTCTCTGCTCTCACCCCTCCAGACACTCAGGAAAGGCCTTGGAATGCCCCCTGGTGTCCTGGCCAAACATACATCCTGACCTGGTGATAGAGCTCTTAGAGTCAACATTCCCAAAACTGGTCTTGAAATTATACCTTCAGGATGTGTTTGGTTGGAAAACAGCAGCCAACTGTAGCTTACCCTGTAGTGCATGTGAGTGTTACACAGTGGATGTGTGATTTTGAGATTTTCAATGAACCAAAATGTGATCGTGGAGTAGTGAAAATCTAAGGGCCTCACTTAAAATAGATGCCTAAATTTAACTGAAGCAAATGTTGTGGTTCAGTCCGACAAAGTTGTGTCCGTCTCTGGCTCTATTTTAATTTTTATTGCCATGGTACTATTTCTAAAACATAATTTTCCTTTTAGATTCTGTTCTTTAAATAAGATCATTTTAAAGACTCTGTGACATATATGGCATCTGTGAAACAGGGCAGGCTGAGTTATCAGAGCCATGGGTCAGTCTCAGATCTGAGATGAGGGACAGGACATGACAAGACAGACCAGTTGTTCTCAGGAATCTCAGACGTGATCATGGGGATCAAACCTGACTTAGGTGTGGTCCAGACAGAGCAGCAGTCACGGCCCCGGGGGCAGAGCCCCAGGACAGGGTCTGCTTTCCCAGCCCAGGGCCCCAGCAGCTTCTCCCGGGCTCACTGTGCATAAAGTCAGTCCCACAGCAGCTGAGCACAGACACTCCTCAGCCAGGAATCATTTCCCAGGTCTCAGGACAGGGTTTCTCTCCCCTCCTGATTCCTCACTCGATGGGCACATGGGACAGAGTGTGAACGTTCACCGGATAAATCAGCTGCTGGGTGGGCATCACTGGGTCCCCTGGGAAATGAGGGGGAACCAGGGGTGGAACAGGGAGGGGTCGAGCTGGGGTCAAACCTGAGAGCCGGAAACGTGAGGCTTCACGGGAGGAAGGGTTAGAGATGTTCAAGGAGGGGGATGAGGAAGTGAGTGTTTCAGAAAGATCTGGAAACTCGTTCATGACTCTCTAAGAGCATGAGCTTGGTCATCACTGTGGAGGCCAACAGTGTATGATGTAGAAAGAGCGAGGCCCAGAATTGGGAGGAAAGTCACGAATGAGGAGAGCGGGAGGGCAGGCTCTGAGCAAAGAGATGAGGAGGAGCGGGCGCAGGCTGAGGAGAGCTGGAGGGGTTCACTGGGTGGGCTCTAGGGGCTCCTTCCCTCCTCTCTTTCTGGGAAGAGGGTGGGCACTGATGACCACCTGACCCCTTCACCCTCCAACTCTGGGTGTTTGGCCCCGGGTGCAGCTTCAGTCCCAGGAGGAGGCCTGGGGGCCGCGGCTCTGAGTCTGTCCCCTGAGAGGAACCACCTGCTCTCACATCCAACTCAGTCCGCTGAGCCCGGGTGCAGACCCAGCTCAGGGGACCATGGGGGTGCGTTGAGGGGCTGCCAGTTCTGAGCAGGTGCACAGCGCCCCCTGGTGACGCACCCGGGGAACGTTCTCGGCGGTGAGAGTGGGACCAAGGTGCCGCTCAGTTACTTGGTTCTCAATCCTGTCTGACTCCTTTGCGACCCCGTGGACTCTAGCCCACCAGGCTCATCTGTCCATGGGATTCTCCAGGCAAGAACACTGGAGAGGGTTGCCGTTTCTTGCTCCAGAGGATCTTCCCACCCCAGGGACAGAACCCACTTCTCTTATGTCCCTTGCATTGGCACCGGGTTCTTTACCTCGAGCGACACCTGGGAAGCCTTATGAGAGGAAGCAGGGGCGCTCTTTTTTCCTGTCACCAAACACTCTGTCAATAAACAAATGAATGAATTGAATAGCAATAAGTATTACATGTCTTTGATAGTGTGCAGATACTTCTTTTTTATTTCTCCTATTGTATTTTCAGGTGATTCTGACTACTTTTTCTCTTTTTCCTACATTTATCTCCTTTTCCTTAGGACCCAAGAGTGTTTGTACTTGCTCATCAAGTAGATTTGATGATTTGTCCCTAAAAACATCTGTCACCTGATTTCATCATCTCAGGCATCTCACCAGTGATGTCTATGCCTTCTCACTTCCCTTCAATATTTAGTATTCTGGTTCTTGATAGAAGTGACAATTCTACTGGATACTGGATTCTGTGGAAATTGCTTGTAGAAACTCTGGGTTCCATTTCCTTTTCCTTTAACAGAAAATGCTTCTGTGGTGGAAGCTCAGGGATGTGCATTCACTGCCCAGTGACCCAGCAAGGGCGCACTGACTCCCCTGCTCCGTGCTGCCGACTCCGACCTGGGAGCCGGGGGCAATTGCTGTGAGCAGCTCCTTCATCCAGGGGCGTGTGACCACCCCTTGTGTGCCGCTGGCCTAGGGAGGGGAGTCAAGCTGAGTGGTCAGCTGTGCTGCAGTCAGGGGACACTCATTTCTGCTGGGTTCCGTGGTCTCAGGGACTCCAGGAAAGGAGGGGCAAACACCTTGCCCTGGGAGCCCCATTGCTGTGGGGGAAGCAGGTTTTTGTCTCCTTCTCTCTGGCCTGAAGCACTGTGCAAACTTTCAAGCCATCAGCCCATGAGAAACAGTAATAATCAGTATCGTTCAGCATGAACTGAGGTGGTCAGAGAGGCTGAGTTGGCAGGCTTGGAGCCAGAGAATCAATCTGGGACCCCTGAGGGTCGTTTGCTATTTTCATATGTCAGGAGTCTAGGGGCCTTTCCTGGGAGCTGTTGGTACCAGCTCACATAAAGACCCCCAGTGTTGCTGCTCCTTCCAGTGAAGGAGAGGGTAACCCTCTGACCCAAAGTCCCGAACATGGAGGGCGGCTGAGTCAGCATAGCCTGGGCCCAGGATCCTGGAAGGGGGAGAGACAGACATGGTGACTCTGGGGTCCTGACAGGAGAGCAGGGAGCAGGGCCTGTGAGTCTTCCCAGGGCCCTTCCCCTGTCCCCACATCCAGTCACCTGTGAAGAGAGCGACCAGGGTGAGGAGCAGAGGGGACCAGGCCATGGTGGACACAGTCAGGGTGTCCTGCCTTCTGTAGCCTCACAGCTGAGCAGAGTGTCCCCACACCGCTCCTTCCCCTCTTCATACCCTGAGAGGGGGAGGGTCCTCTCATGCAAAGGATCCCGTGCATCACACTGACCCTCCCAGGCCCTGGGCCAGGTCTCTATGCCTGACGGTGGCCAGAGAGTTGTCAGGGGTAGGGCTCTGTGGGTCTCAGGAGTGGGAGTCACAGCTGGGAGCCCTGAGCAGAGGCCACCAGGCCTTGTCAGGGAGCTCTGTCGGGGGCCCAG
Organism: Bos indicus x Bos taurus; assembly: GCF_003369695.1. Taxonomy (NCBI): domain Eukaryota; kingdom Metazoa; phylum Chordata; class Mammalia; order Artiodactyla; family Bovidae; genus Bos; species Bos indicus x Bos taurus. Next base: position 12,116 of record NW_020867610.1, on the reverse strand, counting down.
CTCTGCCTCCCACCACCCAGCTTCAGAAATGGACCCCGAGCGCCCCCCACCCCTTGTCCACGCCCAGACACACATCCTGTGACCTGGAGAGCGAAGCCCTCAAGGACAGATCCTGCCTCCTGCTCTGTGCACTGTCCCCTCTTTAGCACCAGGCCAGGTGCCCCTTCTGTGTCCCCCTGAGCTCAGGGCCATCATGGGCTCCCCTCAAATCCTCAGGATGAATCTGTCCAGGGCTTCCATGACTGCTTAGGGGTCAGGACCGAGGGGCATCTGAGACACAAATTCCTCTCAGATCAGGATCAGGTCAGGGCAGTGCCGGCCCCGGAACGGGAAGGTGGGTCTCCTTCTGTGCAGGACAGCAGGGTCCCTCCTCTGTGGGCCTCCTCCCTGGTGGGCAGAGCCCTCCTTCCTCTGTGCTTCCCCTCAGCCCTGAGGAAGAGGGGGCAGTTCTCTGAGGAGGGGGTGAAGGTGTGGAGAGAGGCCTGAGGTGGGACTCAGCGTTCCTAAATGCCTGGATCTTTACCACGTGTTTGAACAAAAGAGCCTCTTGATGAAAGTGAAAGAGGAGAGTGAAAAAGTTGGATTAAAACCCAGCATTTAGAAAACTAAGGTCATGGCATCTGGTCCCATCACTTCACGGCAAATAGATGGGGAAACAGTGGAAACTGACAGACTTCACGTTTGGGCTCCAAATCACTGCAGATGGGGACTGCAGCCATGAAATTAAAAGACGCTTGCTCCTTGGAAGAAAAGCTATGACCAACCTAGACAGCATATTAAAAAGCAGATACATGACTTTGCCAACAAAGGTCTGTCTAGTCAAAGCTATGGTTTTTCCAGTAGTCAAGGAAAAGTTGAGAGTTGGACTATAAAGACAGCTGAGCACCAAAGAAACGATGCTTTTGAACTCTGGTGTTGGAGGAGACTTTTGAGAGTCCCTTGGACTGCAAGGAGATCCAACCAGTCCATCCTAAAGGAAATCAGTCCTGAATATTCATTGGATGGACTGATACTGAAGCTGAAGCTCCAATACTTTGGCCACCTGATGCAAAGAACTGACTCATTTGAAAAGACCCTGATGCTGGGAAAGATTGAGGAAAGGAGGAAAAGCAGATGACAGAGGATGAGATGGTTGGATGGCATCTCCAACTCAATGGACATGAGTTTGAGTAAACTCCAGGAGTTGGTGATGGACAGGGAAGCCTGGCGTGCTGCAGTCCATGGGGTCGCAAAGAGTCGGACATGACTGAGCTACTGAACTGAACAGAACTTACTGTGTGTGAAGTCTTCCACATGCTGGACCCTGTCCCATGGCCTGTCTTATGAAGTGGCCCCTCCCGGGTGTCTTTCCTGCAGGCACAGGGCACCGGCTGCAGGGAGCAGGCCTAGTGATGCTCCTGGCAGTTTTTATTGAGACTCTGAAGGGCTCTGAGCAGCGTGTGTCCCCAGGGATCCTGATACATAATAGCTGTTAGGACCAACCATCCCAAATAGCAGGTTAGAGAAGGTAGAGGTCGAAGTGATTGGTTGGAAAAGAACGGTTGACTGTAGCTTGCCCTGCACTGGTGAGGTGTTACACTCTGGGTGTGTGAGATTTTAAACGAACCAAATGTGGTAATGGATTAGTGAAAATCTACAGTCATTCCTTAAAATCTGTGCATGAATTAAACTGACGGAAAAGCGACGTTCTCTCTTAATTTTTCACTTACAGGGGTACAGTTCTGGAAAACTAATTATCATCGTAAGTTCTTTTTTGATTAAAAAGTTCTTTTTAAATGACTTCATAGGTATCCTAGGAAATTTTAAATACTATCCAGTAAAAATATTTCTACAAAGATATTTGTATTCCTAACTTGTTTGGACTTTGACTGAGGCAGGGCTAGAACCAGCTCTTTCTGCCACATATTGCCTCTCCACTGGGGAGTGCTTATCTCTGAGCAGCCTGTGAAAACAGGGCAGGCTGAGGTATGGGAGCCATAGGTCAGCTCAGAGCTGAGTTGAGGGAACGTGCGTGACAGGTCAGGTCTGCTGACCTCGGACACTCAGAAGTGACCATAGGAAGATAGGCTGAGTTAAAGGAGGTCCAGGTAAGGTAGCAGTGACCGCCCTGGCTGGGAGAGGATGAGCTGGGGTCACACCTGAAGTCTGGAGACCTGAGGCTTCTCTGGTAGGAGGGCTAGAGAGGTTGCAAGGGAGGACAAGGAAGTGAGCATCTGGTCAAGGAAGCCTGGAAACCGACCCATAACCTGATAGAGTGACGTTGGTCTGGAGGAGGAGGTCGCTGGTGAAGGGTTGTAGAGAGGAGCCCAGGATTGGGGAGGAAAGTCATGGATTAGAGGGGTGCTCTTAGGAAAGAGCAAGAGAGGAGTAGAAGAGGCTACAGGGAGTGGGAGCGGTGCAAGGGGTTATTATGTATTCCTACTGAATTCTTTTCTTATTATATGAACATATTGATGACAGTTTGGCTGAACTTCTGATTTCATATATTTCATGTTACAAGTGTTAACATAAAGTATTAATAAAACGGGAAGGAACGAGTAAGGGAGCCACAAAAACTGACACAATGTCAGTTTCCATGGTTCACGACAAAATGTTGAAATTGCCAAATAACCCAACAGGGAACGTTTTTAAATGACACAGATGGTGACAGAGGGTCCTTGCCTGCATCCCTCTTCCACTGGGAACACCCGGGCGTTCTGTGGGCAATGGGGCAGCCTCTGCAGGGGTCTCTCATCCCCTGTCCAGGTATCCCTGGAGGCCGAGTTTCCTGAAGGAAGTTCATTCTTGTTGTATGACCGTCCCTCTGTCCTCAGTTGGATTACAGGTCTGGGCACTGACCCCACAACAGAGCAGGAAGAACTGAGAGGCAAGCCTGTGGCTCTGAGCTGAGAGCTGCCGTTTCCCCTGGGGGCCCAGATGCAGGACATCACCCTCTAGTGAGGACCCTGCTGCCCACATGGGCAAGAGCCAAGGGAGGAGGTGCCAGCCTGCCTGGCCAGGACCCTGGGCTCTCAGGACCAGGCCCACAGCGCCCCCTGCTGGACTCAGAACTCCTCCTCCCCTACTTCACACCACAGCCTCCTGGAAGGGCTTTCTCACACTTGCAGCTGGGTCTTCCTGATGTCACCGCCCAGGGCAGTAGAATGAGTCGCCTTCGTCTAGTTTGGGCCTGGTCATTGATTTTTCCAGGTACCTAATGAGAGATCCAACCAGTCCATCCTAAAGGAGACCAGTCCTGGGTGTTCACTGAAAGGACTAATGCTGAAGCTGAAACTCCAATACTTTGGCCACGTCATGTGAAGAGTTGACTCACTGGAAAAGACCCTGATGCTGGGAGGGATTGGGGGAGGAGGAGAAGGGGACGACAGAGGATGAGATGGCTGGATGGCATCAGACTCAATGCATGAGTTTGTGTGAACTCCGGGAGTTGGTGATGGACAGGGAGCCCTGGCGTGATGCGATTCATGGGGTCACAAAGAGTCGGACACGACTGAGCGACTGAACTGAACTGAGCTGAATGACCTCAGACCCCTCAATGGTATGCTGATACACTAACGAATTTCAGGATTCCCTGATGTCTGAGTTTGCTCCGCCCAGCTCGTGGGTTCACTGCCAGAACACAACCACCCGACCTCAGTTTCCAGGGTTCAAACTCCCAGCATGCCTGTGGGTGGTACCTGGTCAGGATTCTGTCTGAGCTTCCTTCCCAGGTTGATAAGGAGTCAAGGTTGAAATTGCAGGGCCTCCCGGGACCTTCCCAGCCCAGACTACATGGCTCTGCTCTTATTTCTCTCTTTGCAAAGAGAATAGGAGTCTCTCAGGAACAACAAAGCCCTTCTTGATCACTTCCAGGGGTTCTCATTTACCCTTGATCATGGTCCTCACAGTACTTCTTTTTGACTCAGATATTTAAAGATGTTTTTAGTCTAATTTTATAATCTTTCAATATTAAACGTTTGATATAAAAGATTATGCCGATAAATGGGTAACTCATTCTCAGCCCAGACAAAGGTTTCATCTCTGTTTGAGAAACCCTTATGACCGTTACCTGATCTTCATTGGATATGGTGAAGTCTAATGTTCTAACCTTCAATTGTTAGAATCCATAGATTTAATGGAGGTGAGTTTATAAGGTCTGTGTCCAAAATAGTGACATTTATCCAATATCATCTCAAACAAGGAAGCACGGAGGGAAAAGGGGGAGAGATCATGAGGCAAAAGAGGAGGAAATGAACAAGTGAGGAGTCTGAGAGCCGCATCCTAACAGAAAGGGTCTCCCAGTTCCTGGAGAGGAGGGCTCTTCAGGCAGCAATCCCCGGAGAAAGGGAGGATCCAGCTTCCTTAAGTGTCAGGGTTCGGGGCAGAGCACAAAGGCTTGAGCAGGAGAGGGACGTGTGGGGTGTAGGAGAGGCCCCCTGGGGCTCCAGGGCACAGATGCTGGGCTTCTGCTTCCTCGACATCCTGCCCACTACCTGTGAGGGACCCTGTGTATCTGGGCACATGGGCATTCTGCTTGTATTTGGAGACCAGAGCGAAAAGGGACAGTTTCGTGGACCCCATAATGATGGACCAGGATGAGAGGTGAGACGGCCTGGATTTAATAGCACAAGTGACAGCAGAGACCTGAACCAGCACTGGTGAGGTCACAGGCAGGGTCAGGGCAGTGATGGGTCGACACGGGAGTACAGGGCAAGCTTTCATCAGACATCCCCATCACACGGGGATTCCCTGTGGCTGTGGTTAGTGATGAGCTGTGTGACACTGATGACCAGCCTCCTCACCAGGCTGGGGTCCAGAGTGATCAAGGATGGGGTGTGGACCCACCAGGAGGCAGAGAACAGGGCTGAACCCCTGACTGTCCCTCACCTCTGTCATCGGGCACAAAGGCAGGGATTTTGCCTGGAATCCCTTGTCATCACTGCCATGGTGATCCCCGCTTCCCCGCTGACCCTTCTACAGGACATGGGGCCCTTGGATCTGAGCTCATCGGGGGCATCACAAGCAGAGGGACATGGGCACATCTTGGGGAGCCCCTGCTCCTGACAGTCCACAGACCACCCCAACCCTGAAGTAGGAAATGCTCCAATGGGGTGGAGAGGAGAGGAGGGGAGGGCAGGACAGAGCCAGCACCTGTGGGTCAGGAAAACCACTCCCGGGCTTTCCTGCTTCCTGCGATGTATCACCGGCGCCCCTCACTCCTCACGCTCTCTGCTCTGCCCCTTCAGGAGCAGAGTTCACACCCTGGGGGACAATCTGCCTTCCAGGATGGTCCACGGCCTCTGCTGAAGGCACATCTGGGGAAGCCTCCTGCTCCTGATCTCCAGTGAGGGAGCTCAGCTCCACGGCTCCCTTGATCACATGGATGACCAGGGTGTACTTCAGTGGTATCAGAAATTGTTTTCATTTTCTGAGACTTCAGCAAAACTGACTGTACAATTGGGAGTAGACTTATTATGAACCAGAACATACCTCAGGAATTAATGGATTCTGGGGTATTATTTAACATTTGACAGTGCTCTAAGAACAAGCCCCTGACAGGCTGAGGCTCTCGTCCCAGTTTCCCGTCTACCTGTGTCTCTGTGAGAAGCCCTGTTGCACCAGCCTGCATGGTTAGAGATAGCCTCATCCTCAGGCTGCAGCCCAGAGACGAGCAGGAGCCCCGCGTTGGCTGAGGCATCTTTGGATCCAGAAAACCCGCGGGGACCCCAAAGACTGGTTCTTACTGGAGTCTGAGTGGTAGGACCGGAGGACTAAGGAGGGCTCGCTGGCTTCTGCTGGTTCCAGTAACAGCAGAGCAGCCAACATTGATGTCACTGCTCAGGGTGCAGGGAGCCACAGGGTCAGCTGTGGTCTGTGAGGGGACAGGGGTCTCCCCACAGACAGGGCATGAAACCAATGCCAGTCACAAGAGTCCATGGTTCAGGGCTGCTGATCCAATGCTGACACCCACAGCAGCACCAGGGGATCTTCTGTTCTGTGGTGAGAGAAACCATCAATACACCGGGGTGGACTCAATAGACTTACAACTTAGCTTAACAGTACAACTACAAAATTATGATTCTTCAAAATACCAAATGAAAATAACAGAAAGACTCATGAGTCCTGAGCGGATCTGAAAATGAGCACGTGTCTGATAAGGGTGGGATTGTTGTGGAGTATTCTAAACTCCCTTTCCCTAAATGACCTCATGAGGAGTGGAAGGACTGAGAAGAGCAGCTGAGGAGGTTTGGGGTGAACACCTCTGCAGTAAGTTGTGAAGTACGGCCACAACATTCTTTTTCTCACCACGTGAAACGAAATTCAACTTTATGTCCATTTCTGAGCTGCTGCTACAGTGTCTGCTTCCCACAATGTGCAGTAATTGTGTTCCTTTCTCAGTAGCTGTGTCTGAGGCCCGATTCCACCAGCCAAAGTTCCGCACTGCTGGATTTGGAGCCTATTAGCAAGGTTCCTCTGACTCAGTAGAAAACATATCATTTTGTGTGTATGAAAATTGAGGATAAGGCAAATTTAAGGCTTAAGGGAAAAGGGAGAATTAGAAGGAATAATCCCACTTATTCCAAAATACATCACTGTTAACTGTGGCCCCACAGCCGAGGCGGCCAATGTGCAGACCCCGCACCTGAGTGTGAAAGGGCAGTGACAGGGAGCAGGACACAGGTGTGTGACCTGTGCTCCGTGACCCCACGTGCGGGTGAGGCCAGGAGCTCAGGCTTCGGGTCACTTGCCCCTGGGTGAGGCCTCCTGTGAGCAGCAGGGCTGAGTCCCAGCTGAGCAGGAACAATCAGCCTCGTCGTCGGGCTGGGCCCAGAAATGGTCAGGCGGCCCCACCCACCCGGAGCCCGCCAGCCTCGCTGTACCCTGCGGGCGGGTTGTGACTCCTGTGCTCAGAGCTTGGGACTCAGCACGACTGAGACGGCAGCCAAATCGCCCCCTTGGTGCCACCAGTGTTGCTGTTCCCAGGCAGGCGAGTGTGGCTGAGCGTCCATAGAGTCACCGACCCTGGCTGAGTCCCCCCTGCCCAAGCCCCGGACACCACGAGGGGACAGAGCAGGCTGAGAGCAGGACCTGCTCCCTGTGCAGGAGAGAGGCCCAAGGGCTTGGGGGCCTCCCAGGGCTCAGATGTGCTGACGGACCCCCACCTCGGGCACTGAGATAGAGAACTAACAGACACTGTGTCCCCAGTGATGGGAGACTGATTCTGTGTCCTTTGAGACCCTCTCCTGGGAATGTGGTGCTGAGGGGACTTTGAGGACAGAGGGGAGAGGAGGAGCCTCCATGCTTGGGCAGATCCCCAATGACCTGGACCCAGGGTTCGGCAGCAGCAGCAGCAGAAGGTCCAGCAGAGCCTGAGCAGGAAGCCCCTGGGCTGCCCCACCTCCCCCAGTGAGACAGGAGTCCTGGTCGAGTTCCCGCTGGCCTGGAGCTCTGGGGGAGCCTGAGAGGCAGACACAGGAAAGGAAGGCGCAGCAGCCTGGGCCTCAGCTCAGCCCAGGGACGGCCGAGGATCTGAAGTGTCCTGAATCAGACACAGCTGGATGCTGTCTCTCTGGTTCTGACCTGATCGTCATGGACTCTGTCCGCCAGGACCTGCCTCTGGCATTCAGGGCCTTCTGCTCAACGTCAGATATTCATATAGTATGTGGTTGCTAAAGAAAAGCATTGGTGAGGGGCAGAATGAAGAAGATCGGAAATATTTCCTGGACCAAATCCCTCGTGTCAGGCTCAGACTGCAGTTTTAAATCAAACAGACAACAGAAGTGGCTGCTATGGCAGAGGCCCATGTCTGAGGAGAACAGGTTTTTGTCTCACTTCCCCCTGGCCTGGAGCACTGTGCTGTGTTACCACTCTGATAAGATGCACAGAATAATCTGCCTCGTCCTCAGCCTGGAGCGAGCTGATGGTCAGGGTGGCTGTGTTCCCAGACCTGGAGCCGGAGAATCGGTCGGGGACCCCCGAGGCTCGACTGGTCGCACCATAGATGAGGGTTCTGGGGGCCCGATCCTGGGATCTGTTGGAACCAGCTCACATAATTGCCAGTTCCAACGTTGCTGCTGCTTCCAGAGCAGGTGATGGAGACCCTCTGGCCCAGGGACCCGGACACGGAGGACGCTGAGTCAGCACAGCCTGGGCCCATGATCCTGGAAGGGAGAGAGAGAGATGGTGACTCGGGGGTCCAGACACGACAAAGGGGAGCAAGGCCTGTGAGTCTTCCCAGGGCCCTTCCCCTGTCCTCCCATCCAGTCACCTGTGCAGAGAGTGACCAGGGTGAGGAGCAGAGGGGACCAGGCCATGGTGGACATGTCAGGGCGTCCTGCCTTCTGTGGCCCCACAGCTGAGCAGAGCGTCCCCACACCGCTCCTTCCCTTCTCATATACTGAGAGAGGGAGGGGCCTTTCATGCAAATGAACCCTCCCAACCCCCACAATGCTCTGATCACCTCTGGGACCTGGCTCAGCTTCCTGTGCCTGAGGGAGCCCAGTGTATGATCAGGGACGGGGTTTCCTGGGGCTTCAGTGTGGGATGTAAAAGCTGGAAATCCAGATCTTAAGGCACCAGAAAGTACCAGGGGGCTGTCTCTGCTCTCACGGCCACCCCCCTCCCCCAGCCGCCAACCCTCAGGAAAGGCCTCAGAGCGCCCCCTGGTGTCCGGGCCCAAGCACACATCCTGACCTGGTGATAGAGCTCTTGACTCAACTTTCCCCAAAGTGGTTTTGTAATTATAGCTTCAGGATGTGTTTGGATAGAAAACAGCAGCCAACTGTAGCTTACCCTGTAGTGCATGTGAGTGTTACACAGTGGATGTGTGATTTTGAGATTTTCAATGAACCAAAATGTGTTCATGAGTAGTAAAAATCTAAGGTCATCCCTTAAAATAGATGCCTAAATTTAACTGAAGAAAATGTGTGGTTCAGTCACTAAGTTGTGTCCGACTCTGGCTCTGTTTTACTTTTGCATTGCCATGGTAGTATTTCTAAAACATAATTTAATTTTAAAGACTTCTAACATGTATGGCATCTCCACTGGGGGATTTATGTCGTAGCAGGACATTCTCTCTGTGAAACAGGGCAGGCTGAGTTATCAGAGCCATGGGTCAGTCTCAGATCTGAGATGAGACACAGGACATGACAAGGCAGATCAGTTGTTCTCAGGAATCTCAGACGGGACCATAGACATGGTCAGACAGAGCAGCAGTCACGGCCCCGGGAGCAGAGCCCCAGGACAGGGTCTGCTTTCCCAGCCCAGGGCCCCAGCAGCTTCTCCTGCGCTCACATGCATAAAATCAATCCCACAGCAGCTGAGCACAGACACTCCTCAGCCAGGAATCATTTCCCAGGTGTCAGGACCAGGGTTTCTCTCCCCTCCTGACTCCTCACTCAGTGGGCACACGGACGGAATGTGAGTGTTCAGGGGATAAATCAGCTGCTGGAGGGCTTCCCTGGATCCCCTGGGAAATGAGGGGGAATCAGGGGTGGACAGGGAGGGGACGACCTAGGGTCACATCTGAGAGCCGAAAACCTGAGTCTTCTCTGGAAGGAAAGGTTAGAGGGGTTCAAGGAGGGGAATGAAGTGAGTGTCCAGTTCAGGAAGTTCTGGAAAAACTGTCCATGACTTTCTGTCAGAGTGACCCTGGTCATGACGGAGGAGCTCAGGTGTGGAGTGTGTAGAAACAGGGAGCCCAGGATAGGGAAGAAGTCATGAATCAGAGGGGGATGGAGGAGGGGAGAGGCTCTTAGGAAAGAGCTGAGGAGGAGCAGGAGGTTGACTGAGGGAGTTGGAGGGGTGCAGGGCGTGGACTCTGGGGTCTTCTCCCCTCCTCTGCTCCGGGGAAGAGCGGTGGGGCACCTGGTGACTATGAACAGGACCTCCTTGGCCCATTTGCAACTTCACTCCCAGAAAGAACTTGAGGGCTCGGGCTCTATGTCTTTCTCCTGTGAGAAAGCTCTCCCTGCTGAGACCTCCAACTCAGTCCAGGGAGCCCAGGGACAGGGCCAGGTTCAGGGGAACAATTAGGGTGGTCAGGTTATGCCATCTGAGCAGGTGCACAGCGCCCCCTGGTGTCGTGCGTGGGAATGTTCGTGGTGGGGAAAATGAAGCAGGGCTGCCCTGTATCTTCCACCTGAAAGTCCATCAATTATGGTTGTGTGTTCACTGCCCACCGACCCCACTGCTCTGTGTCTGACTCCGCCCAGGGCCCCTGGGCAACTCCTGTCAGCTGCTCCTTCCATCCAGGGGGTGAGACCAGGCCCTGCTGAGCTGCTGCCCTCAGGAGGGGAGCCGGGCTGAGGGACCTGCTGTGCTCCACGGATCATGGATGCTCAGATCCCACAGTGCCAGCCCCCACACCACCTCATATTCAGCACTGATGGCCCAGCTGGGGTCAAGGCTCAGGTGTCTGGCCCCACACTCAGCAGCAGAAGGGACGGGGTGCACACGAGCCTGCTTTTCCCCTCGCTCGGTCTCCCCTTGTTTCTGCTCCATCTCCCAACCCATTCCTGCTTCCAGGGACGGGACACTGGGGGCGTTCCACTTGTTGAGGGGCCGGCTACGACCTGGCATCCAGGCACCCGGGTAGTCAATGGGGCGTGTGGGGATTTGGGGAGCCAGTTCTGAATAAGGTTCTTCCAGGAACATAATGGAGAAGGCAATGGCACCCCACTCCAGTGCTCTTGCCTGGAAAATCCCATGGATGGAGGAGCCTGGTGGGCTGCAGTCCACAGGGTCGCTAGAGTCGGACAAGACTCAGGGACTTCACTTTCACTTTTCACTTTCCTGCACTGGAGAAGGAAATGGCAACCCACTCCAGTGTTCTTGCATGGAGAATCCCAGATGTGGGGGAGCCTCGTGGGCTGCCGTCTATGGGGTTGCACAGAGTCGGACACGACTGAAGCGACTTAGCAGCAGAAGGAACATAAATCGTCCCAGGAGCCTCGAAGTGTGTCCTTAGACAACACAGATTTGTGGAAATTCCACCCAATTTCCATCTTCTTTTGAAATTAAGATGTGAATAGTGTTTGGGGGTTTTTGTATTTTTATTGTGAATTGGGAGTGAATGTGTCATGGGATGGCAAACATTCAGACACGACTGAGTGACTGAACTGTGTCATGGGAAGTTAATGTGACTAGGCCCAATTTAAGACAATTCTCAGGGGTTATTTCACAATAATACACAAAGACATACTTCTGGAACGTTGATGTTCTTAAATATTTTGGGGAGGTTCTTGTTAACCACAGATTCCTGCCACCAACAAAAGGCTGTGATTCAGGAGCTCCAGTTGGGAAACTGCACTCTAGAAAATTCCACTGGTGGTGCCCTTTAGGTAAATGAAATATTAATTTGTCTCCAAGATCAAGTTCATGACGCTGTACATCTCTTAGTGTGATTTGGAATGACAAGAGTCCTAATGGCAGTGGTGGGGGTGTGAGTCTCCCTGTGGAGCCAAGCCTCCTCCCCAACAACAGGGGCAGAGAGGGGTCCCCTTGGAGAGATGGACACACCGGGGAGAGCTGGGAGGAGACATGTGGCCATGAACCACCGGACAGGAGACAGGCCCAGAGCCTCCCTCCCCATGGGGACCCTGACCTGTCCCACCCCCTCCCGCCTCTCCTGCCACTAAGCGCTGAGCCCTCTGAGCACAAGGGCAGGTTTTGGTAGCACTTCCCCATGGGCTACATCACTGTGGCATTGTAACTACCAGTTCCCAGACCACAGTGATAATCGGCTTCGTCCTCGGACTGGGCCCCCGTGATGGTGAGGGTGGCTTTGTTCCCAGAGATGGAACCAGAGATGCAATTAGAGACCCCAGACGGGCGACTGTTTGTGCTATAGAAAAGCAGTCAGGGAGCCTGGCCTGGGGTCTGCTGCTGCAACCAGCTAGGGTAGTTACTGGTTGTGACTGACCCAGAGCTCAGTCCACAGGTGAGGGTGACCGTCTCTCCTGGAGACACTGGCCGTGACGGCTTCTGGGCCACAGTCTAAGCATCTACCGCTAAAAGCAACAAGAGACAGACAGGGATTGTTATGGAGACAAGGACCCTGAGACTCTGCTTGGAGATGCCCCAGAGGATGCAGAGTCCCAGCCTCTGACCTGGATCGTAAGTGAGGAGCCAGAGCA
>NW_020867609.1:0-24988 GCF_003369695.1 Bos indicus x Bos taurus | reverse complement strand
CAGCATTAGGAACCAATTTAAACTTTGTTTTTACAAAGCATCTTATGAATTTTAGTAACAGACTGGTCAAAATTGATGAGTGCCTACAGATGGTTCAGCTAAGGAATGGTTCTTCAAATGTTGGATCTCTTATAGGGCATAAATTTGAGAAGAAAACATTTTGCAGTGCTGAATGAACATAAATTCATTGTATCATTCAACAGGATAGAATTGTGTTCACAAGTTGAAAGTGAAACTTCACCCATATCATATAGAATCCTATCAACTGCACGGAATTGAAAATTCCAACTCAAATTGGCTTAGGGTATGAAAATTAATAATTTTATATGTAGGAAGTTCAGACCATGGGAAGGTTTAAGGTTGATGGATTCAGTATCTTTGATGTGTCATTAAAGACATATGCTTGCTCCATGTCAGTTTTTACATTCAGGCTGATGAGATGCTGGACACATTTTTCAAAAACTTTACTATCCAGTGGAAGATGTGAAATCTTTCCTAAAACCAATCACTGGTAAAAGGAATTATATTAATACCAGTAAAGCCTGCCTGGAAGCTGGAAGTTGAGTCACTTTCCCTGAAATACATGAACAGTTAGAAGAAGTTGATTTTCTAGGGAAAAAAAAAATCGGGATTCTATTGGGATTAAAGAAAACGGATAGAGATCTTTGGTAAGAACAAATACTATTATCTGAGTTGTGTTCTCCTGGCTTGAACTGAAGACAGTTCTGTCTTGATTGATGACTGCAAGTCCAATGTGGTGGCTGGCTCTGTAAACTGAGGTTAGGTGGTTTTCTTATGAAGTGGTACTGAATCATTTTATGGAAATTTTAAAGCAGTGAAAATCAGCTAACTGGTGAAGACTAGATCAATATTTTCTGCTGAACACTTTAACCTACTGAAATTCCTTTGACTGTTCTCAGCAAGGTCTTCAAAAGAATTTATATCATTACACCAATGTATGTTTTAATTTGCTCTTTTCTAGGGAAGTTATGACTTTGGGAACTTCATTAGGCAGGGCCCAATTGGTCTGCTTTCCTAAGTTGAGATTGGTTTTCAAAATGAAGTAATGGCTTGAGTTGCCGTCTAAAATTCAGAGGTTAGGAAACAATTTTCAAAAATAAATTCTTTATTTCAAAATTTATGAAAATAAACTATTATTTTCCAGTTCACTTTCCTAAGTTTGAAAATGTGAATGAAAAGTACTAATGGATGTTACTGAATTATAGCACCACATAATACTAAAACTAAGTAGAATAATATTAGAAACCAAAATTCTATAAATATCCTAGGAATTGATTCCCTAAATATAAATCATGTTGCAAGATTTTATCCATGTTCATGAGTAACTATGTTTGTGTACCATTCTTTTCAATCAAGAAATTGCTTAAAAATAAGAACTACTCCAAAAGATCAAAACTAAAATGACACTTGATTTTTATATTATGGTTATCACTGAATATAGGGCTTCCCAGGTGGCACAGTGGTAACTAATCCACCTGCCAATGCAGGAGACTCAGGAAACAAAGGATCGATCCCTGGGTTGGGAAGATCCTTGGAAATGGCAACCCACTTCAGTATGCTTGCCTGGAAAATTCCATGGACAGAGGAACCTGGCGGTCTACAGTCCATGGGGTCGCAAAGAGTCAAACATGACTAAGTAAGCATGCATACACCACAGAAATATGTGAGGTTTCAGACTGGAAATCAAAATAGTAACACATTAAAGAAAAGTTTTAAGAGTTTAATATTTCTATAATTAAAAATTTTAATATTGGGTATTATTCAAGTTTTATTTTGCTGATTGCTTACACTGAGATATTTCTCTAGTAGTTGGATTTTTTTTTTTAAGCACATGTTCTGCTTTTTGTGTTTCAGTTACTGCTTGTAGACATTTAATTTGCTATCTGTTTTGGGTCTGAATGAGGTCTTTTAAAAATATATGCTGAATATTTTATGTAGGAACTGGGTAAAGGTTCTGCCTTGACCCTATAAAGATTCTTTCTTAATCTCAGGGTGGTAGTGAGACTGTCTCTTCAGTGATTTAGTTATGTTTTCTGATGATGCTACCTACCTTCATTTAATTCTAGATTTTATCGGGTATAATGGAGACTTTGATGTGGCAGTTTTGTCTGGCCATGAGTTCCCAGGCACTTGGTCAAACATTCTGGGTGTGCCTGTGAAGATGATTATCCGTGAAATTAACAGTTGAATTGCTAGTCTGAGTAAACAAATTGTTCTCCCTAAAGTGGGTGTGCCTCATTCAATCTGTTGAAGACCTTTAATGGAACAGAAAAGCTGAGTAAGAGGGTATTTCTCCTACCTAACTGCCTTGAGCAGAAACTTTGAGTTTTTTCCCTGCCTTCAAGCTTGAATTGAAACATCAGTTCCTCCTAGGTCTTGATCCTGCTGGCTTTCAGACTGGACTATACCTTTGGTTCTCCTGGTTCTCAGACCTTCAGACTTGAACATAAACTGAGCTTATTGACTTCCTTGGGTCTCCAGCTTGCCAAATGCAGATTTTGAGACTTGTAACCTCTATGACTGCATGAGCAAATTCCTTAAGGATATCTATCTGTTAAAACATATATTTTGAGAGAGACAGAAATTATTAGAAGGTCTTGGCTTATGCAGTTAAGGAGGCTGACAATGAGACAGCACCAGTGTCATAGTCCAGCCTGAGAGCCAGCAGGTTCAAGACCCAGGAAAAGCCAGTGTTTCAGTTTGAATATAGATAGATAGGTCTATCAGTTATGTTTCTCTGGAGAACCCTGGCTGATACATTGGAAGTCATTTTTTTTTTTTTTCTTGTCCTCTTGCTTCCAGCCAAAATTACCTTAGGTAAGTATTGATTTTGTGCTTCTTCTCTTGACTTTAGCTAGATCCAACATCTGTATAGTCTATCAGAGTATTACTTTTCAAAGTTGAGGATCTTGTTAAGATGAACTTCTGGTATTGTAAGTCTGGAGTAAGGCATTCGTTCTGCATTTCTAGGAAGCTTTCAGCTGATACCAATGCTGCTGACCCCCAGGACCATTGTTTGAATAATAGGTGTTTGAGGATTGTATTTTTACAAACATTTTATACCCCTAAACTTTGGCCATATATTAAGGCTCACTTTATCTGTAGCCTTTGTCTACAGATTTGCATCTTGGCATTTCAACACAGAAGTACCTTAAATGAGACCATGTCTTTCAGAACCATCTGTTGCCACCTAATGACAGTTCAGAAAAACAGTGAGGGTGAAGTCTTGTTAGAAAAATCATACCATACATATAGAATAACTGTATCCTTATAGGAAGATAAATATCTTTAGAGGAAATTATCAAAACTGATTTCCCACAAAGTTTCCAGAAACATTGTGACTTCTCCAATAGAATTAAGTTAGATCTTAGAAATTTTTCTTTTGTGTCCCTCACTTTACACTCATCATTCACCATCTGTGGAGTAATGAAATAAACAGAGGCTTTAGAGTTAGACATAGCTTAGGAAATAACTTCTTTGGATTTCAATTTATTATCTGTCAAGTGAAATATACTCTTTACTACCACATAACTCCTATTTTATTTGGAACCCTTACTAAAAATATAAGGGCTGCATAGCAGAAGCCATAGATTGTAGAAAACTTTGGATATTTTAATTTATTCATTTGGTATTGCCAAATTCACAGAAGCAAGAGAGTTTCTAAGACCAAGTCTGACTTGGAGAAAGAGTCTTAAGGATGATTTTTTCTCTACAGATTAAATTCTTGAATTCTTTTATTATTTTACCTCCCTCAAACAATACTCAACTGTAACCAGCCATCTATTTCCATATGAAGGGGACACAGAGGAAGAAGTAAGGTAGAAGAAACCTTACCAGAGATTTTTGCTATTTTTTTTTTTTTTTAAATTTTTTTTTATTTAATTTTTTTAAATTTTATTTTATTTTTAAACTTTACATAATTGTATTAGTTTTGCCAAATATCAAAATGAATCCATTACAGGTATACATGTGCTCCCCATCCTGAACCCTCCTCCCTCCTCCGTCCCCATATCATCCCTCTGGGTCGTCCCAGTGCACTAGCCCCAAGCATCCAGTATCGTGCATTGAACCTGGACTGGCATCTCGTTTCATACATGATATTTTAAATGTTTCAATGCCATTCTCCCAGATACAATTTTATTGAAATCTAAAAGAAATATTGCAAACAATTTTTACAGTCTTATTTTGAAATTGTATAGTGAAATTTTAAATTGTAAAATGATTGGATTAGTTTCTTAATGTATCTGTTGTAATTTATAGGAATTTTAGTCAAATCAATTTCATGTCCTCCTCTTGTTAAACTTATTAGCACTGAGACCCTCCTCCATGCTTCTGTAATCCATAGAAGCACCCTGGTCTCCATGCAAGGTTTACACTCTATTATCTCCATCTCGAAATTCTTCACAATTTTTATTTATTTTTTTTTTCCTCTAATTTTATTTTATTTTTAAACTTTACATAATTGTATTAGTTTTGCCAAATATCAAAATGAATCCGCCACAGGTATACATGTGTTCCCCATCCCGAACCCTCCTCCCTCCTCCCTCCCCATACCATCCCTCTGGGCCGTCCCAGTACACCAGCCCCAAGCATCCAGCATCATGCATCAAATCTGGACTGGCAACTCGTTTCCTACATGATATTTTACATGTTTCATTGCCATTCTCCCAAATCTTCCCACCCTCTCCCTCTCCCACAGAGTCCATAAGACTGTTCTATACATCAGTGTCTCTTTTGCTGTCTCGTACACTGGGTTATTGTTACCATCTTTCTAAATTCCATATATATGCGTTAGTATACTGTATTTATGTTTTTCCTTCTGGCTTACTTCACTCTGTATAATAGGCTCCAGTTTCATCCACCTCATTAGAACTGATTCAAATGTATTCTTTTTAATGGCTGAGTAATACTCCATTGTGTATATGTACCACTGCTTTCTTATCCATTCATCTGCTGATGGACATCTAGGTTGCTTCCATGTCTTGGCTATTATAAACAGTGCTGCGATGAACATTGGGGTACACGTGTCTCTT
Source organism: Bos indicus x Bos taurus (assembly GCF_003369695.1). Lineage (NCBI taxonomy): Eukaryota > Metazoa > Chordata > Mammalia > Artiodactyla > Bovidae > Bos > Bos indicus x Bos taurus. The sequence continues at coordinate 19,934 of NW_020867609.1, read as the reverse complement.
TCCCTTCTGGTTTTCTCAGTGTGTATGCCCAGCAGTGGGATTGCTGGATCATAAGGCAGTTCTATTTCCAGTTTTTTAAGGAATCTCCACACTGTTCTCCATAGTGGCTGTACTAGTTTGCATTCCCACCAACAGTGTAAGAGGGTTCCCTTTTCTCCACACCCTCTCCAGCATTTATTATTTGTAGACTTTTGGATCGCAGCCATTCTGACTGGTGTGAAATGGTACCTCATAGTGGTTTTGATTTGCATTTCTCTGATAATGAGTGATGTTGAGCATCTTTTCATGTGTTTATTAGCCATCTGTATGTCTTTTTTGGAGAAATGTCTATTTAGTTCTTTGGCCCATTTTTTGATTGGGAGATTTTTGCTATTTATGATTTGTTCTGAAACTCCTGTTCTCTCTAAATCTGATTGAGATTATAACATTTCATAATTTTCATTATTTGCCTATAAACTCTGAAGAAATCTGGCTTATCATAGTGCCCTGAGTCAAACCATAAAATCTATTTCAATATTACTCCTTAGCATAATTAATATTTAACTCAGTGGTGATCTCTCTTGAAGTTTAATAATATAAAGAGAGATTTTAATTCTTGAGAAAAAGAAATTAAGGAAATAGACACATTTTTACAATGATGTAGTGTGTTTTTTCCTCTGCTACCAGATTCTGAGAGTGTGTATATAAAAACTTCTGCTATGATGATGCACTACTGCCTTTGCCTGGGTCTTCTAAAGAAGAACTGGAGGCAAGAATTAGGTTGGCAGTAATTCGGGAGGAAAGTACAAGCCTTAGGCATTGAGAGTGGGGAAAAATGAAAATGAAGCAAGGAATATAATGTGATACATACAGCAAGTCACTAGGCAGACTTGTGTACTTGGGCAAGTACAGTACTTCTAAGGAACGACTACGAAAGGAATTGAACTTGGAATAATCTATAGGAGAGAGAAAAAAAAGAGGTGAATAACTAATTCATCTGGTTAGTTCCTTCCTGTTTCCCATTTCCTAGAGGTCACTATTAGTTCCATGGAGACTAAGGTTCCTGGAGTGCATCATCTGGCCTTTCAGCAGCCACTCAAATAATGAAGTTCTGTAATCTACAGTGGTGTTTAATCCAAGTTTGAAAATATGTAGCAGGATTACCTGGTACAGGTGGGACACTGACCAAGACAGAGAAAGAAAGAGGCAATTGCTGGAAACCTACTGAGAATTCCACCTTAGAGTATCCAGGTATTACAGACTGTTTCACACAGTAATGTGTATAGCAGTTTACTAACTCATCCAGAGTTTTAGTTAAAATCAGGCTTTTTAATAAACATAATGTCATTTGTTTATCCATTTGTTGAGAAATATTTCTATTGCCAAAATGCTTTGATAGTGTTATCTATAAGGTTTCTTGGATAATTTTACATAAAATGTGTGTCTACAGACAAGCATGAAAATGCTCTTTTAGTTAGCACTATATGGCAAATGAAAATAATTTTAAATACTTTAAAAATGCTGAAAGTACTTTGAGAAATGGAACTAGTTATTTTCTGGGTAAATACTTTGTAAAAGTTTTGCACCTTGGTGTAGGGAGTGAGGAATGCAGATGCTGACTTTGAGGTTTCCTTTGATGACTAAATGATCAAACTGAGTGACAGAAAGGACCAAGTTGATAATGCATTTAATCTGTTTTAAGCCTATGTCATTTTAATATCTCTAAGACCTCTCAGTATAATTTTTGTATACTCCATGAGTGCTAGAGATCTCTTCAAGAAAATTAGAGATACCAAGGTAACATTTCATGCAAAGATGGGCTCCATAAAGGACAGAAATGGTATGGACCTAACAGAAGCAGAAGATATTAAGAAGAGGTGGCAAGAATACACAGAAGAACTGTACAAAAAAAGATCTTCATGACCCAGATAATCACGATGGTGTGATCACTCACCTAGAGCCAGACATCCTGGAATGTGAAGTCAAGTGGGCCTTAGAAAGCATCACTACAAACAAAGCTAGTGGAGATGATGGAATTCCAGTTGAGCTATTTCAAATCCTGAAAGATGATGCTGTGAAAGTGCTGCACTCAATATGCCAGCGGATTTGGAAAACTCAGCAGTGGCCACAGGACTGAAAAAGGTCAGTTTTCACTCCAATCCCAAAGAAAGGCAATGCCAAAGAATGCTCAAACTACCACACAATTGCACTCATCTCACACGCTAGTAAAGTAATGCTCAAAATTCTCCAAGCCAGGCTTCAGCAATACGTGAACCGTGAACTTCCTGATGTTCAACCTGGTTTTAGAAAAGGCAGAGGAACCAGATATCAAATTGCCAACATCCGCTGGATCATGGAAAAAGCAAGAGAGTTCCAGAAAAACATCTATTTCTGCTTTATTGACTATGCCAAAGCCTTGGACTGTGTGGATCAAAATAAACTGTGGAAAATTCTGAAAGAGATGGGAATACCAGGCCACCTGACTTGCCTCTTGAGAAACCTATATGCAGGTCAGGAAGCAACAGTTAGAACATGAAACAACAGACTGGTTCCAAATAGGAAAAGGAGAACGTCAAGGCTGTATATTGTCACCCTGCTTATTTAACTTATATGCAGAGTACATCATGAGAAACGCTGGGCTGGAAGAAGCACAAGCTGGAATCAAGATTGCCAGGAGAAGTATCAATAACCTCATATGCAGATGACACCACCCTTATGGCAGAAAGTGAAGAGGAACTCAAAAGCCTCTTGATGAAAGTGAAAGAGGAGACTGAAAAAGTTGGCTTAAAGCTCAACATTCAGAAAACTAAAATCATGGCATCTGTTCCCATCACTTCATGGGAAATAGATGGGGAAACAGTGAAAATGGTGTCAGACTTTATTTTTGGGGGCTCCAAAATCACTGCAGATGGTGATTGCAGCCATGAAATTAAAAGACGCTTACTCCTTGGAAGGAAAGTTATGACCAACCTAGATAGCATATTGAAAAGCAGACATTACTTTGCCAACAAAGGTCCGTCTAGTCAAGGCTATGGTTTTTCCTGTGGTCATGTATGGATGTGAGAGTTGGACTGTGAAGACGGCTGAGCACCGAAGAATTGATGCTTTTGAACTGTGGTGTTGGAGAAGACTCTTGAGAGTCCCTTGGACTGCAAGGAGATCCAACCAGTCCATCCTAAAGGAGATCAGTCCTGCGTGTTCATTGGAAAGACATGCTGAAACTGAAACTCCAGTACTTTGGCCACCTCATGCAAAGAGTTGACTCATTGGAAAAGACTCTGATGCTGGGAGGGATTGAGGGCAGGAGGAGAAGGGGATGACAGAGGATGAGATGGCTGGATGGCATCACCTACTCCATGGACATGAGTTTGAGTGAACTCCGGGAGCTGGTGATGGACAGGGAGGCCTGGCGTGCTGCGATTCATGGGGTCGCAAAGAGTCGGACATGACTGAGGGACTGAACTCAGCTGAACTGAGTGCTTAATGAGATGGTCTCACAATTTTACAAGCACATTTGTTTTTGATTTCAGCAGAAAGCTGAGATTTCAGTGTTAGTTTTTTATTGTGCTTCTGTAATATTTCAGACTGATTACAGTCCACAGGAGGCCTCTGAGATTAAACAAAAATAAATGGTGTAATGTAGTGAGATAGTCAACAAGCATCTATTACCTGATTATAGAATGGAGCACTGTTTTTAAGAACAAATCAAAACTTACAGAAAAAGCTCTGAAGTAGAGATATGAACTTCTATAAAGTATATGAAATTAGACCTGCTGATGGTTCTGCCACATATACTAGTTGGGAGAATATTTCTGCCAACTTTGAAATTTGCTTAAAAAATGAATACTTCTAACTTGAATAAAATTCTACTATTTGAATTTAGCGTTCATGCAGGGCAGAAAAAAATAAATGATATTTATTCTACCAAGATATTTTAAAAATTAATCACATGATACTTTACTTCTTCCAGAATGGCAGACTTGGTTGTCAATGAGGATATTCTCACAATAGAACAATACATTTTAAGGAAGAGGAGAACCTGAAATGTGAAGGAACTAGTGAGAAATGAAATGGGAAATATATGTAAACCTAAACAAATACTGTGTGTGTGTGTGTGTATATATATATATATATATATATATATATATATATAGACAAGAGAATGAAAATACAGAATAGCAACAGCTTGTACATTAGGTAGGGGATGATTATATTTATTGTGGTTTATGAGTTGTGTCTTATTTTGAAGAGGAATTAATAAATTGTCCAATATTAGAATTTGGGTGTAAAGTTCAAAGATAAAAGGTAAAAGAAATGAAGGATACATGTTGCTAAAACAGTAAGAAGAAAAGACAGAAGCAATAGGATAGAAAAATAGGACAAACATAAAAAGTTAAGATTACAAGTATGTTTGAATAGATTAACAACCACAGTAAAAATTAACTAATTATACAGAAATCTGCAAAAGGGAAGAGTAGAAATTAGAGTTTAGATATATAATTTGGAAGAACACCAGTGGGCCTGAGAACAATGAATAACACAGAGTGTTGCTCACCCCACAGTTCTATGATGGTTAATTTGTACCTCACAGCCATCGCTGAGTGACAGTACACTCGGAGAAGATACTAAGACAGGAACAGGTGCTTTGGACAGGCAGGCCTTTGGTTATATGTGTATCTCAGGAAGAATTTTAATGAACCCAGATTCTCGCATCTTCCAGTACATACGAAAGCATGAAGATGTTGAGATAGCTGTTCTTTGTGAATAGCAGTAGTCTTTTACCAAGATGTATGCATGAAAAGTGAAAAAAGTGAGTCACTCAGTGGTGTCTGGCTCTTTGCAATCCTACAGACTGTAGCCCACCAGGCTCCTTTGTCCATGGAATTCTCCAGGCAAGAATACTGGAGTGGGTAGCCATTCCCTTCTCCAGGGGATCTTCCCGACCCAGGAATAGAACCAGGGTTTTCTACATTGCAGGCAGATTCTTTACTGTCGGAGCCACCAGGGAAGCCCTTGACTACATGTATTTCCTAGCTAAAAATCATCTATAAACTGGCTCTCCTCTACCTCTTTGGAACAGTTTCCTTATAGCTGAGTGTTCTCACCTAGGCTATAGTCCTCGGCAAGGCCCTGAATACAACTTAAACTCACAACCCTAATTTTGGGCATTTTTCTTTAAGTTGACAAGTGATCATGATAATAATAAAACCATGAGTATCCAGATAAATAAGAAACATATATTTTTGAAAAATATCAAAGAACCTGTAAATAGATATGTATTCTATCTATATTTATGGGAAAAAAACACAAAATCATAAATTCTCCTAAATTTTTAAATTCAAGGCAATTCTATCAGAATTACAGCAGATTTTATATGGAACTTAAAAATCTCTTCTGCAGTTTATATGGACATACCCAAAGATTGGCAAAGACCTCCTGAAGAAAGAAGATTATGTGACAACTTTCCCTATGAGTTATCACAATACAAATTATAATAATTAAGATAATATCTGTTGGTTCAGGCTGGGATGACATATGACATAGTTTAATGAATCATGTGATGCAGATACTAAACAATCAGAATAGACTCTGACCATCAGAATACAGATCTAACAAATCAGAACAAATAAGAGCAGATATCTTGTACTGATATATGTTTGCTGAATAACAGTAATGCCTTTGACCCAAAATTTGATATGACTTCCTGCGTCAAAGGAAACATTTTGGAAAGTGGGAACAGTCAGTGCAGATCTTCCATCAAAGAGAGCTGGATGATCTTCCTGGCTTCTCACAGGAAAAACATGCTTATAAATATTGACGGTGACTGTCTCCCAAACTTTGCCAGATGTCTTATCTTGTCCTTTCGCATCCATAATGATTTACCAAGAACTTCTTTCTTAATTTAAACTTAAGTGTCTAGTTACATTCCTTGTCCTGCGGCAGTTCTAAGAATGAGTTTCATTTAGACTCTGCAGCCTGAAGAACCATGTAATTTTGGGGAAATGCTAACTATTTTATTTAAACAGGTTGAATTGATACATTTTTCTAAAAGCAAGTGATGGTCCTCTCCTCAGTTTTCACGCAGCATCCAGCTGTTCTTGGCAGGTATTGTCTTGTCTCAGGAAACAGTGATTGATATGTTAGGAAATGACTTTGACAATAGCCTAGAGTAGAGCATGTGAAATTGAATTGCCTCTGTAATTTTCTTTTCTTATTCCTTTATTATGTCGTTTCCAGGAAATGGTAAGGATAGAAACACTACCAATTTCTACTATTCAATGATTAATGAAATTTAAAGTGAGTCAGTTATAAAGAGTCAAAATTAAAGTATCTCCAGGGTTTAGGTTAATGTGAAAATGACCAAACATTTTGAGTCTTAATATAAAAATAAATATTGTAAATATTTTATATCATTTTAACCACACACACCCCTCACATGAACATATTTGTAAAAGTATGTTTCTATTTCACAAGAAAGAAGTGAACATAAATATGAAATCTAGTATACTCTGATTTGATGTACAAAATTACAAAGAGAAGCAAAAAATCAGTTAGCCAAGCTAAAACCACTTTTTCAGGAATTCCCTTTTACCTATAGTTTTGAATGAGGGTTGGCCACAGGAGATATGGTGAGATTTAGAGGGCGGAAATGGGTCAGCTGCCATTAGCTCCTATGGTCGGTGTAGGGTACCACATGTAACTAGCTCATGTTGCTGTTGGTCTCTAGCCCATCTCTTTGGGATGAGGCAGCAACCATTGAAGCTGCTAACCTTGACCACTGTATTTGACCACACTTCCTTTGCCAATAGACGTATTCTTTCCCTCCTGTGAGAGGAGTTTAGTCTCCCTTTACCTCCTTCCCTGGTGGTGGTTTCCTTAGAAGGGACTGTGGATCTTTCTAAGGACTTCTCATTGTATTAGAGCTATAACTCAGGTACAAGTCCCAGAGGATAAAGTATAATTTGTGAGGAGTCTCAAACACCAAAAATTCCAAGATTTTGCTAATTTATATTGATAACGTGTCTAAGGGACATATATGAGGGTGGTCACCAAGGAAGATTGCATCAGAATAGAAGGAATATAAAGCTGGACTTGGCTGAATTTGCTACTATGGATGCACTAAGCAGAAGTTCTGGGTTCATTGTGTTAACCTGGACCACTCGGAGTAACTCACAATTTCTTCTGTTGGTTGACTGAAACTTGGACCCAAAGTTGACCCACATTGAAGAAAAGGTTGAGTTGCCAAACTTTTGGTGATAGATAGAGATCAGTATCTAAAGGTGTAAGGATATCAGAACTCTAAAGTAGATTTATCATATGTTAATAACTGCCATACCTAGCTCCTAACCTTTTCTTCCAAAAGGGTCTGAAGAACCATCCCTTCATCAAGGTTGTGAGAAATAAGCATCAGCATCCTTGAAGGTCTCAGTTGCAGCTGCTGTTGGTAGGTGATACATGACATTAGAAACTGCTGTCAGTCAAACTCTAGGCTTGGTTTCAGCAGAGATAATAGGACCCTAGAGTGTTAGAGGTCAAGTGGTAGCACAAAATTGCCAGAAAGAAGTTGGATGTAGTCACTGTTAACAGGCAGCAGAGAGTAAGTATAGTGGTTTGATCCTTAGAGATTGCTGGTATTGGCTAATTGATTCAGCTGTTCCAGATCTGAACTATGTGAAGAAATCTATAAAGTGTTATCTGATTTGAACAACCAGGCAGTTTCTAGTTCGGTAAACAAGTCTGAATTTAATCCCTTCAGCCATCCCCAACCTTAGGCCAATTCAACTATACCTGACCATTGAATGGAAGAGAGGACCCTGTTATATTACCCTGCACTATTAACAATTATACTGATAAAGACAGGATCTCACTTTGCCCTTGTACTACTCAGCCTTGACTAGTGTTACATTAATCTCTGTTGTATGCTATCTTTATATAAAATTTTGGTATTTTATTTATCACAGAGTTTTGCAGTAATTTGATTTTTAAAGTAGTTTATTAAAATGTTTATCTTGACTACTAAGCATTTTGTGTGTGTGTGTGTGTGTGTGTGCATGCTCTATGGCAGAGTCATGTCTGACTCTGTGACACCATGGACTATAGCCTGCAAGGCTCCTCTGTCCATGGAATTTTCCAGGCACAGATACTGGAGTGGGTTGCCATTTCCTACTCCAGGGAATCTTCCCAGCTCAGGGAATCGAACCTGGGTCTCTTCCATCTCCTGCATTGGCAGGCGGATCCTTTACCACTGTGCCACCTGGGAAACTTCTTGGCTCGCCATGAAGTTTTGTACCAAGGACTAGTGTCTCACTCAGTTCCCAGCCTTGTATCTGGCTCTTTCCAGATCTCTTCGAGCTTTTCTGCTTCTGGTCTAGACACATGCACAGTTCTATAGTAAACTCCAATTCCTTTTGGAGCTCTCCTGCATGGTTGACATTGGAGGTGGTGAGAGAGAGAGAGAGACAATCATTAAATTTTGACCATGTGATTTCAGTTTGTTGGTGTTTCAGGTTCTATTTATCCTCATTCTCCCCTGCTTCATGTTGTGCTTTTCAAGCCAAATTCTGGTCCTGCTAACTGACAGTAAATTCAGGCCCATGACCAGACATAGAAGTAACAGCTTTTCGTAGATTTCTTCACCAGATCCCACGGTTGTGTAAAATCTAATCTCTGTACTAAACCCTTTATTCCGTATTGCTCATAACAGTCCTGCTTCTCTGCTTCAGCCCTAACTAATGCACCCTCAGAGTGCCTGATGCTTTTTCTTCAGATTTTTTTCCCCTTAGACATTCCTCTGTACTTCCTGAACACTGAATTTTTTGGTTCCACCCTGATAGCTTGCCAGATATGTACTGACGTCTTTGAACTTCGGCAGCTTATATTGCTTGAGTTCTTTGCCAGCAGAATTTTTAGCTCTCATTTACATAAGCATCTGGCAGATTCTTTCTGACTGTTCAACAGATGTGACCAGGCATATCTGGCTTTCTTTTTGTCAAGCTGACTACCTAATATTTCACAACTCTTTGAAATGCAGCCCCAATTAATAAATAACCTAGGATATGTCCTCTAAAACTACTCAGATAAGTAGATACTCTCTCCTATGTATTGCCCTACCAAGGACTTTAAAGTTGGTTTTTAATATTTGTCTGTAATCATGCTTCTTACCAGCATATTTCTTTTGTAGGTGGAAGATCTGTTCCTCAAAAAAATATGATTTTCTAGACTTACCATCTGTATTAACTTCCTTGGGTTGCATAACAAAGTGCTGCAAAAGGGGGTGGCTTAAAACAACAGAAATTTATTGTCTCATAGTTCTGGAAGCAACAAGTCCAAAATCAAGGTGTTGGCAGGCCACCCTTCCTCTAAAACCAAAAGGAACCTTCCTTGCCTCTTGGTACTCCTGGTGGCTTGCCAGCAGTCACCGGTGTTCTCAGGCTTATAGCTCCAATCTCTACGTTCATCATCATGTGGCTGGCTGTGTGTGTGTACGTACCTAGCTTCTAACCATTTCTTCCTATTAGGTACCTAATAGCATCATTGTCAGCCTCCTTGGCCCTGTCTTGCAGCATCCTTAAAATGTGGTGCTACGTAACAAACAAAATACTCTGAAAAACTTTGATCAGAGCAGAAAATAGTGGAATTATTATTCTATTCTCTTATTCCCTTCATTATTTCACTCATGCGATGAGTATTCATTGAGCTTCTATTCCATGTCTCACGTTTTGCTTGTGTTGAGGATACTCTAGAGTGGAAAAGAGACAAAGCGCCTGTCTTCGTGGAGTGTACATTCTAGTTAGGGATGGTAGACAGTCAGCACCCAGACTTAGGCTAGGATTCCAATTATCTCAAAGTGCTGTGAGCAGGGTAATTGAAAAGCAGTGATGGCAGTGTTATTTGAGAAAGGAATATCTTTGAGAAAGCAAACAAAAGGACTCTCAGGTGGGAGTGTGGTGTATATGGGGAACTGAAGGTACAGCGGGGAGGCCAGGCTGGCCGGAGTACACAAAGGAATGCCAGGAAAGAAGGAAGGAGAGGTCATCACAGCCTCGTCCACAGCAGGACTGTGGACTTTTGTCCTAGTGTGAATTTAGTTGAAGGGTTTTAAGCATCTGAGTCACATGATACAACATTTTAAAAGATGATTCCAGCTGCTGTGTTAGAATAGGCTCTGGTAGAACTCTGAAGAGAAAGTGGACACATCTATTTTGAAGCCATTTACGAAAGTGCAGTTGAGAGATAATGATCACATGGACTAATGTGATAGCCATAGTGGTGATAAAGAGGTCAGATCCGGGATGTGGTTTGAAGACATAGGCCTGCAGGATTTGCTGACGGATTCAAGCGTAAATGAGGGGAAAAGGAAAGTGAAAGGAAAGGAGAGTGAAGTCGCTCAGTCGTGTCCGACTCTTTGCGACCCCATGGACTGTAGTATACAAGGCTCCTCTGTCCATGGGATTTTCCACGCAAGGGTACTGGAGTGGGTTGCCATTTCCTTCTCCAAAATGAGGGAAAAGATGACTATTAAATAGACATCTAGTACTTAGACGTTTCAAAGAAAAAGAGGCCTCTTTGGAGGATATTGAGAAGAAGTGGCCTATGAAGCAAAATGAATGTAAGAGTGAGGCAAATAGCAAAAGGCAAATAAAGAAGATGTATTCAAAAGGAGGATGTTGTCCACTGGATAAGTGCTCCTGTTAGGTCAGGTAGCATAAGGACAAAGAAATGACCATTGGAGGCCATTGGTAAGGTGGCATGAACAGTCTCTATGGAATTTGAAGAGGAAGTGTGAGCTGAGGTAAAACTGTGAATGAAGACAACCATTATTACAATCACGACTGCGATCCAAATTATTGTCCAAACACATACCCATGAGTTTCATTTCTACAAGTTAACTCCTTTCAGATTGTCTACCAGCTGTTCTTGAAGCTTTCCAGATGGCTGATGGGCATGTACCCAGGAGCAATTTCCTAAATGGTTGTCCGCTCAGCCGCCTTATCTGTTCTCTGCTGACTAGTTATAAATATTAGTTTTCATAAGAACTAGATGAGACACAAACGTTCCAAAGATACTTTATATAAATTTTCATAAAAACTAGAAAATTAGATTCATTTCAGATCCCCCCCCCACCTTTCTTTGCCATGATTACTTCATAGGTAGTATTGCATATTATACTTTCTTCAGGAGGTATATATTATTTGGTTATTTCTTTCTTCCTAATGTTGCAGCAGAAAACTATTGAGTTGTCATATTTTATTTCCATGATTTGGAGGTATCCAGTAGTTTTATTTTAATGCCTAACTTTATTTTACAATTTTTTAAATTGAGGTGTAGTCGATGTACAATATTTTGTAAGTTTCAGGTGTACAACACAGTGATTCACCGTTTTAAAAGGTTATATTCCATTTGTACTTATTATAAAATGTTGGCCATATTCTGTGTGTTGTATTATAAATGCTTGTAGGTTATTTATTTTATATACTAGTTTGTATCTCTTAATCCTGTACCCCTCTCAGCTTCTCTTCCTTTCCCTCTCCCCACTAGTACCACTAATTTATTCTCCATATCTTTGAGTCTGTTCATGTTTTCTTATATTCACTAGTTTGTTGTATTTTTTAGATTGCACATCTAAGTGATATCATACAGTATTTTTTTTCACTCAGTATAATACCCTTCAAGTCCATCCATGCTGTTGCATCAGACAAAATTTCATTCTTTTTTATTTATGGTTGAGTAGTGTTCCTTTGTTTGAATACACACACACCACAGCTTCTTTATCCATTCATCAGTTGATGGACACTTAGATTGCTTCCATATATTGGCAACCATAAGTAATGCTGCTGTGACCATTGGGGTGCATGTATCTTTTTGAATTGTTGCTGTTACTTAGTCACTAAGTCATGTCTGACTCATTTGCAACCCCGTGGATTGTAGCCTGCTAGACTCCTCTGTTCATGAGATTTCCTGGGCAAGAATACTGAAGTGGGTTGCCATTTCCTTCTCTAGGGGATCTTCCCGACCCACAGATTGAACCCAGATCTCCTGCATTGGCAGGTGGGTTCTTTACCACTGAGCCACCAAGGAAGCCCATCCTATTTTAATTAGTGGGTTTTTTTCTTTTTTTTTCAAAATTTATACCCAGGAGTGAAATTGCTGGGCCACATGGTAGGTCTATTTTTACTTTTGAGAAACATTCATATTGTTTTCCACAGTAGCTGCACCAATTTGCATTCCTACCAACAGTGGGTGAGGGTTCCCCTTTCTCCATATCCTTGCCAACATTTGTCATTATGGGTATTTTTTCTTATGGCCATTCTTACAGATGTGAGGTGACACCTCATTGTTGTTTTGACTTGCATTTATCTGGTTACTAGTGATATTGAACATATTTTTATGTACCTGTTGGCCATCTGTATGTCTTTAGAAAAATGTCTTCTGCTCATTTCTTTAATGAAGTCTTTTTGCTGTTGAATTTTGTGAGCTGATTACATATTTTTAGATATTAACCCTTATTGGTCATATAATTTGCAAATACTTTCTCCCCTTTAGAAGGTTTCCTTTGCTGTGTAAAAGATTTTAAGTTTAATTAGGTCCCATTCATTTTATTTTTGCTTTTATTTCCTTTGTTTTAGGAGACAGATCAAAAAAATATTGTTGTGATTTATATCAAATAGTGTTCTGCCTGTATATTCTTCTAGGAGTTTCAGATCTCAAATTTAGCTCTTTAATCCATTTTGAATTTATTTTGTGTATTGTATTAAAGGATATTCCAATTTCATTCTTTTAGCTGTAGCTGTTCAGTTTTCCCAACACACTTATTGAACAGACTGTCTTTTTTCCACTGTATATTCTTGCATCCTTTGTCATAGATTAATTGACCATAAATGCAAGGGTTTATTTCAACTCTCTATTCTGTTTTATTGATCTATGTGTCTATTTATGTGCCAGTACCATACTGGTTTGATTACTGTAGTTCTAAAGTCAGAAAGTGTGATACCTCCAGCTCTGTTCTTTCTCAAGATATTTTTTGGCTATTTGGGGGCTTTTGTATTTCCATACAAATTAGAAAATCATTTATTCTAGTTCTGTGAAAAATGTTTATGCTAGTTTGATAGGGATTACATTGAATTTGTAGATTGCCTTGGGCAGTATGGTCATTTTAACAATATTCATTCTTATAATCAGTGAACATGGAGTATCTTTTCATCTGTTAGTGTTGTCTTCAATTTCTTTCATAAGTGTCTTGAAGTTTTTTGAGTACAGGTCTTTTACCTCCTTAGCTGGGTTTATTTCTGGGTATATTATTCTTTTTGATGCAATTGTAAATGGAACTGTTCCCTTAATTTCTCTTTCTGATAGTTCATTGTTAGTATATAGAAATGCAAGAGATTTATGTATATTAGTTTTGTATCCTGCAAGTTTACCAAATTCATTGATGAACTCTAGTGGTTTTTTGGTGACATCTTAAGGATTTTCTGTGTAGAGTATCATGTTATCTTAATGCCATGTCAGATTTTCAATGGATGCAGACTACATTTTCTTGGTTGTGGTTTGTCACTATCGTTCATTGAAACTTTGTATACATCAGTAAGTCACATTGCTCTATTTTATCCAGAAGACTTTGGAGAAAATGCTTTGGTAAATCAAGATGGAGTATTTCAAAACATTTTCCTCTGCTTTAGATATTCTAGCCAGTTAATCTCTGCTGGTGTTCAGTAATTGGTGCATCCTTTCATAAAGATTTGTTGTTCAGTTGCTAAGTCGTGTCTGACCCTTTGCAGCCCCATGGACTGTAGCACACCAGGCTTCCCTCTCCTTCACTGTCTCCTGGAGTTTGCTCAAATTCATGTCCACTGAGTCCTTGATAGAACCATTCTTTTTGATATTCATTTCTAGAGTGCTAATCAGGATCAACAATTAACACGTTGGTGTAAAGCTTCAGGAAACCACTTTTCACCCCAATTTAGAAACTTTTGACCAGTTTCCCAAACTTCATTTATCTTTATAAAAATGTAAAATGTAGCTAATGTCTTATAATTACATCTGCAAATCTTTCCATTTTTCTTAAATATGATTTTATGGGGAAGGTCACTTCTAATTTCTAGTTTCATGTCTTCTGACCTATGATTGACTCATTATAATGTGTTCTCTATGCTTTCCAATTTGAATATAACTCTTTGTAGGCAAAAGAAGGAAACAAAATAGGAACAGAGTAGTACTCCTTGTTTATCTCTCCAAGTTCTAATGTAGCAAATTATCTTTCCTACCTGTTGTTTATAGTCGACTTTGCTCACCTCCTCCCTCCATTCTCCTTTCAATATAAGCATCATGTGTACAGGAACTTTTCTTCATCCCTTGCTGCATTTTTAGCACCTGGGTCAGTCCAGACACCAGTAGAAGCTCAAAGAATAGCAAAGGAATGAAACTCTTTTAGTAGCATTTTGGTTATGCTTTAGAAATTTTTATTGTATTAGAGAAATTTTACAATAAAATTTCCTGAGAAATCTTGAAACCTTGTACTGCTGTTTCTCATAAGTTCCATACATAATCCTTTCATGTGAAACTTTTCTTTTTTAAGAACATATTTTGACTTTATTAATTATAGTAAATAACCCTAAAAGATATTAGTAACCTCCAAATGAATTCTTAATAACACCTATTTGATTGCTACACATGTCATAGATTTTCCTCAGTTAGCTTCAGTCAGGCCTCGGACCCTGCTCTGTGGAGAGTCTTGGTCAAAATTCTCTGAGGATTGTCAATTTGACTTCTAGCTCAGATATTTATTTTGGCTGCTTGTCTTGTCACATCTTTTCTGACAACTTTTTAAAGCCTGTTGTTCAGCAGTTCAGTTGTACTGCAAGTATTTTTGTGGATTTAGAATTCTTATCAAAAGAAACTTCCATTTCACTCTGCAGATCCAACACTGCTTTTCCCTCTACCTCCATTTCTTTGCACTTAGAAACAGGGGTGAGAATAATGTTTAAGTAAGCCGCTTCCTTATTTCATGGTTCTGTTTTCTTTACTCACACTGAAACAGTTGAATTGTGCTCTTTTTCTTATAAATACTTTATTTTTATAAACACAATCTCAGAATTGATATACTATTACTGATTTAAAAACATAAGAGTCTCTCAGTTGAGTCAGTAATGACATAAAAATGCTTCAACGATATATAAGAAACTTAAGAGAAGGTATGTAGGTAGGTAGGTGGGAACCATCACGTGGAGAGCAAGGCTGAGAGAATTTTTTTTTTTTTTGCCATATACTTTTCTGAGTATTTTTATATTAAGAACCATGTGAAAATGTTACATATTTTAAAATTAAAGAGAAAAAAAGCCAAGTAATTTAATAGTTTACAAAAATACTTTTGCTGTCCAAGCTCTTAAATGACTTAACAATAAAGGACCTAGATTAGGACCACTGAGGAAGTTTAGAGTCTTAACAGTTGATAAAGGATAACATCAGAGGTAAATCAATCACTTATGGATTCAGTTTCAGAATAGTTCAATTCGTATGAGGTTGTTTTCTCTTCATAGATCACTCGCTTTGAGCTCTTCCTCTTTATCTCCCAGAGGACCACTTCAGTGGTCACCTGCTTCCTCAGACCTGTATTCCCTAGTTTCTCCTTCCATGTCCTCATCCATTAGCTACATCTCGCTTCTAGTCTAGTCATTGTCAGGATGATTTCATTGTGTCACCAGCTGATTTAACATCTCTAACAGTTCTTTCGGAGAAGGCAATGGCACCCCACTCCAGTACTCTTGCCTGGAAAATCACAGACGGAGGGAGCCTGGTAGGCTGCAGTCCATGGGGTCGCTAAGAGTCGGACACGACTGAGCGACTTCACTTTCACTTTTCACTTTCATGCATTGGATAAGGAAATGGCAACCCACTCCAGAATCCTAGGGACGGGGGAGCCTCGTAGGCTGCCATCTGTGGGGCCCCACAAAGTTGGACACGACTGAAGTGACCAGCAGCAGCAGCAGCAGCAGCAGAAGCAACAGTTCTTTGCTTCCATCTAAAATAAACTGAACTCCTCCAATTTAACTAGGCCGGGGCTTCTCAACCTTGGCATTCTGACATTTTGGTCTGGAAGTTCATGTTTGTGTAAGGCTCCCTTGTGCATTGCAAGATGTTTAGCAGCAAACCTGGCCTCTATCTACTGAACTCCCAAAATGTCTCCAAACATTGCCAGATGTCCCTGGCGGTGGGGCAGGGGTGGGGGGGTTGAGGAGGGAGGAGAAGCAAAATCATTCCTTGTTGAGAGCCACTGATCTAACCCTGTCCTATTTGTTAATTCAATTTCTCACTGGTTAGTCTCTTTGCTTTTCTATTAATAGACTGTGTTCATTGCAAACTTGGTTCAGATGGTTCCTGTCCCCATCTTGGAAAGTTTTCTTCTGATTAAATAGTAGCACTGATTTCATAAAAATGTTATGGCCCTTACTTATGTATGAAGTTCTTTCACCATCAGCAATGAATTAATATATTTAAAAATAGTTCATTTTGCTTCACCAACTTCAGTAAATCTGTTTCTTTAGTTAATAATTCAGGCCAGTGACTTAGTGTCTACCAATAAGCTTGCTTTTTAAAAAGTACTCAGTGATTTTTTTTTTGCTAGTGATTCTTATATACATCAGAGCAGTCTTTTATTGGTAATCTGAATTACCTCAGAGCAATCTAAATGATTATTCATCAGAATATTTCTGTCTGCTTTTATGTATGATACTATCTGAACTATAATTTTTTTTTTTTTTTAACTTACGAGCCTGACAAAACTATCTGGCCGTTTCTCTAAAATTACTTCATGTGCTTACAATAGGATTCTGTGCTGAAGGTTAAAATTCGATAAATGAATTCAGAATCATCTGCAGCAGATGCTTCTCCTGGTTTATACTGATTTTCCTCTGTGTTTAATATGCTTACCTCTCTATGGCTTCTTCTTCTCCATTTTAGAATAAGTCCTAAGCAGGCAAGCAGAAATGACATTTTTGTTATTCCAAACTTTACCCTCAATTTCGCTGCACCGTCCACTTTTATTAGAAGGCAGTCTACTCATTACAAATGCCTAGCATGAATCTCCCCCCTGCAACTTGCCACCAAAGAAGTTCACTCTGTTGAAACTAACTTTACTGTATTAGCAGAGACCTTGTAATTGATAAATCTACTGGCTTAACATAAGTTCCTCTCAAATAAGTAACAAAATGAGTTATGTAAATCATCACCTTTTTTTCTTTTGTAAATGTATTAAATATTTGGCCTCTAGATAGTCACGTTTAACAGAAAAGCCCATCTTAAGAATTATTTAAGGATCTCTTTCCCCTGTTTTTGGACAGGACAGAATCCTGGAGCCTGAATTATTCAAAAAACTTACAAAGGGCCTTGGCTCTTTCACTATGATTGAAACTTGTCACAATCTACACCATTTCTCATGCTAGATATCTAGTGTTTCACAGATATTTATTCTTCAGTTCTCATATTCAGTTGATTAGAATCTATCTTGAAACTGTTGACTTTCTAGCCACACTGTCATTTTCTTAATTTAGGCTCTTATCAACTCTTACCATTTCAAAGTCCTTGTTGTTGGTTGTTGTTCAGTCTCTCAGTTGTGTCCAACTCTTTGCCATCCCATGGATTGCAACACACCAGCCCTTACTGTCCTCCACCATCCCCTGAGCTTGCTCAAACTCATGTCCATTGAGTCAGTGATGCCATCCAACCATCTCATCCTCTGTTGTCCCTTCTCCTCCTGCCTTCAATCTTGCCCAGCATCAGGGTCTTTTCTAGTGGGTTAGTTCTGCACATCAGGTGGCCAAAGTATTGGAGTTTCAGCTTCAGCATCAGTTCTTCCAATGAATATTCAGGACTGATTTCCTTTAGGATGGACTGGTTGGATCTTATTGCAGTTCAAGGGACTCCCAGGAGTCTTCTCCAACACCACAGTTCAAAAGCATCGATTCTTTGATGCTCAGCCTTCTTTATGGTTCAATTTTCATATCCATACATGACTGCTTGAAAAACCATAGCTTTGAATAGATGGACTTTGTTGGCAAAGTAATGTGTCTGCTTTTTAATAAGCTGCCTAGGTTGGTCATAGCTTTTGTTCCAATGAGCAAGCGTCTTTTAATTTCATGGCTGCAGTCACCATCTGCAGCAATTTTGGAGCCAAGAAAGTAAAGTCTGTCACTGTTTCCATAGCTTCCCCATCTATTTGCCATGAAGTGATGGGACCAGATGTCATTTCATTTTTGAATGTTGAATTATAAGCCAACTTTTTCACTCTCCTCTTTCACTTTCATCAAGAGGCTCTTTAGTTCTCTTCACTTTCTGCCATAAGGGTGGTGTCATCTGCATATCTGAGGTTATTGATATTCTCCAGAAATCTTGATTCCAGCTTGTGCTTTATCCAGCCTGGCATTTTGCATGATGTATTCTGCATATAAGTTAAATAAGCAGTATTTATACAACTGCTTATACAACATACAACCTTGACATATTCCTTTCCCAATTTCCGTTGGTTCAAAGTCCTTACAATAATATAATTGTACCTATTTTCTCTGACCTTTATTCTCTCTTCACACACAGTTGTACTTTAAAATAAAACTTGAAAAAAAATAATAAAATAAATAAAACTTGGAGTCTAATGTTATCACCTGTATTGTATTATTAACAGAATAAATTGGACTGTTCTCTATCTTTTGCCCCATACTTCAAGCTTCAGATGGTTCCCTAATACTTTTCTTTGATCTCATCTGTATAAACATGGCCAATGATCTGTTGCATTTCTGTCTGTAAGGGTCCTAGCTGCTAAGTCACTTCAGTCGTGCCCAACTCTGTGTGACCCCATAGACGGCAGCCCACTAGGCTCCGCCGTCCCTGGGTTTCTCCAGGCAAGAACATTGGAGTCGGTTGCCCTTTCCTTCTCCAGTGCATGAAAGTGAAAAGTGAAAGTGAAGTCTCTCAGTCGTGTCCAACTGTTTGCGACCCCATGGATTGCAGCCCACCAGGCTCCTCCACCATGGGATTTTCCAGGCAAGAGTACTGGAGTGGGGTGCCATTGCCTTCTCCTAAGGGTCCTAGAGTCCATGGCTAACATTTGAGTTTCAGAGAATCCAGCAGGCATGAGAAGGGGTTGCTAAAGCCTCTATGGTGAAGGACTCTTTGAGGACACTAATGGAAGAGCCTGTTCATTTTAATCTAGGTGAATTCTAGAGCCTTTTGCTAAAGTGGGCTCCCTTTTAAAGCAGCTGATTCATTAATAGCTGTATCTGTGAGATTAAGTAAAATTGCAAATGAGGAATTGATTGCCTCTATAACCCCTAAAGAACTAAAAGTTGTTGCACGTTCATGTCCTTGATGAGTATGTGTATCAAAACTCCTTGGAGAAAACGTTGATCAGTATGTTTATACCTGTGCTCTGAAGAAAGACACATGCAGTTTAAGATCTTGTCTATGAAGTCTGTGTGGGGACAAGCTGCTGAGGTCCTCCATGGCAGCCTAGTAGAGGTGCATTTTGCCTTGCACCTGAAGGCACCTCTGTGAAGGCACAAAGGTGCCTTCAGACATGAGGGTTAATGTTGACTAACAAATTATTGTTGAAACAGGCATTGAAGAAGAACATCTGAGCCAAATCTGTAATACCAATGTATTTTTCAGTTATTAATTAGATGAGATTAATCATTTTAATAATATTGGGGTTTGGGTTTGGGGCCTTAATGGGTGGGACCACAGCATCAAGGTGGCAGTGATCCACCAAGAGGCACCATTTATTTTTCACATTTTAGAGCAAATAAAATCAGCTTTCAAATGCACAAGGAGTGGGCTTAAGGACCTGCTAGTTAATAAGTCCTATTTAAATGTCCCAACCCAGGAAAGTGAGGCTCGAGAGGGTGTCCTTCTAGTGCCCTGAGATGTGCCCCCACTTGGACTGGTCTTAGTCCCTGGAGTCGGTGTGCTAA
>NW_020867608.1:0-28871 GCF_003369695.1 Bos indicus x Bos taurus | reverse complement strand
GGACTAGAACATCCTTAAAGTTATTCATTCTTCCTTTATTCAGAGACTTTTTATGTGGTATATACTTTTAGGACTGGGATCAAATGATTAATTTAAAAAGTAGTGATCCCCAGAGATTCCTTTCATTCTCTGAACTTCTTATACAAATTGAGATGAATAAGAACAGAACACAATAAAAAATCTCACAATTGCTCACTTGAGATCACGGCACAATTTTTAAAGTATTGTGAGACAGTATAAATACCAACAATTCTACAATGTAACACCAAAGATTGATAAGTAGCATATTTTGATATTTAGAATGTCAGGTAGCATACTAAATATTCAACATTTCTACTTTATTTTATTTCATAAAAACATCATGCCATTTAAAAGAAATATTCTCATTTTATTGTTGAAGAAAGTGTAATTTAATTACCATGGATTACTGGTCTTGCTTATTTAAGATTCATGGCTATAGCTGAACAAATCCTGTACTGAAATTGTAACCATCATCCCCATGGTCTTCAGAGCAAATTCTAGAAAGTTAAGTGAGGAAAGGAAGTATATCTTATCTATAACTAATTTCTGAGGGGTTAATGATATCCCCATTACAAATAATATTCTTCCTTATCCTTAAATTCTTATACATTAAACCGCTTCCTGTAGATTTTAGATTGTGGGTGTAAAATATTATGGCTTATATGCCTTTGATTACACTGAAATATAATCATAAATACTTCAGATTAAGTTATTTTATTTATTAACCCATTTATGAAAGATTTCAAAAAAGAAAAAGAAGAATTGATGTCCTCTGTTTGACTTCTAGGCAAATTGTAACAAGTTTTGACTAGCAAAAAGCATTAAACCTGAGTGGCTGGGAGCCCATTTCCTTTTGGTAGACTACAAAGAGAGAGAACCATGATATATATTGTCACAGAAATTGAGCTATCTACTGTGATAGAAGAAACAGAAAACGAAGGGGGAAAACAGCAAACTCTAATCTGTTTAACCTCAATATTTTGCCTACTAAATGGGGTGACCACAAATTCTAGTACATCGAAGTTGTGCATCTCTCATCACAACATCATAATTATTAATAGAATCCTTGCTTAATCCCTCTAAACAGATCTATGAACAACAAATTATTGTTCTACATGTTTGCTGTTCTGCTGTTGTTTAGTCCTAAGTCGTGTCTGATTCTTTTCTAAGCCCTGGACACTGGCCCAACAGGCTCCTCTGTCCATGGAATTTTCCAGGGAAGAATACTGGAGTGGGTTGTTATTTCCTTCTCCAGAAGAATTTCTTGACTCAGTTAGGAAACCCTAGTCTTCCACTTTCAGACAGGCAGTTTCTTTAACCACTGAGCTATATGTTAAACCCTTCTATCTGTTTACTGATGAGAAGATGAAAGGGAGATAACTGGCTTAGGTCAAATACCTGTGGGCAAAGAACCTCATAATGAACCAAGTAAGTTGATCGCTGTTATCTTTTCTAGGAAGTCTATGGTACATACATATTGTTAGTATATTTTTGATACATTTTTAGTAGAAATTATGTGAAGATGTATGACTTTACGTGCTCATCATATGCCCATATGTGCTTAGATAAATTTTGTACCAGGATTCAAATCATGACAGATACATTTAAGAACTTCTTTGTTGAAAATTTGAAAATAAATTGGAACGATTTCCCTCATGTGTCCACTAAATCTGACAATGGGATATTTTCAGTTGAAATGTTCTATTGACTAAATTCACTGTTTTTTTCATTTTATTTTTTGATATACTTCTTGA
The DNA here is from genome assembly GCF_003369695.1 of Bos indicus x Bos taurus. Taxonomy (NCBI): domain Eukaryota; kingdom Metazoa; phylum Chordata; class Mammalia; order Artiodactyla; family Bovidae; genus Bos; species Bos indicus x Bos taurus. The sequence continues at coordinate 27,096 of NW_020867608.1, read as the reverse complement.
CTACACTTCAGTTCAGTTCAATCACTCTTGGCAATCAAATGGACTGCAAGCATACCCTGCTTTCCTTTACAATCACCAAACATCCTGGAACTTGCTCAGATTTATGTCCATTGAGTCAGTGATGCCATCCAACCATTTCATCCTCTGACATCCCCTGAATGCCCTGCCTTCAATCTTTCCCAGCATCAGGGTTTTTTTTTTTTTTTTCCCGAAGAGTTGGCTCCTATCATCTGGAGGCCAAAATATTGGAGTTTCAGCTTCAGCATCAGTCCTTCCAATGGATATTTGGGAACTAATTTCCTTTAGGATTGATTGGTTTGGTCTCCTTGTAGTCCCAGGGACTCTCAGAGTCTTCTTCAACATCAAAGTACAAAAGAAGATAAGTCTTCTCCAACACCACAGGACAAAAGCATCAGTTCTTCAGTGCTCAGTTCAACTCTCAGATACATACTGGAAAAAACAAAGCTATGATGGACTTTGTTGGCAAAGTAATATTTCTGTTTTTTAGTATGATGTCTAGGTTGGTAATAGCTTTTATTCCAAGGAGAAAACATCTTATAATTTCATGGCTGCAATCTCCATCTGTAGTGATTTTGGAGCCCAAGAGATACAGTTTGTCACTGTTCCATTGTTTCTCCACTTTTTTTGCCATGAAGTGATGGAACCAGATGCCATGATTTTGTTTTTTGTATGTTGAGTTTAAGCCACTGTTTCACTCTTCTCTTTCATTTTCATCAGAAGATTCTTTAGTTCCTCTTAACTTTCTGCCATAAGGGTGGTGCCATCTGCATATCTGAGGCTATTGATATTTTTTCCTGGGAATCTTGATCTCAGTTTTGTGCTTTATCCAGCCCAGCATTTCACATGATGTAATCTGCATATAAGTTAAATAAGCAGGATGACAATATACAGCCTTGACATGCTTCTTTCCTAACTTGGAATCAGTCTGTTGAACAATGTACTGCTATAAAAGTTGCTTTCTGATATGCATGCAGATTTCCCAGGAGGCAGGTAAATGGTCTGATATTCCCATCTCTTGAAGAGTTTTTTCCACAATTTGGTTGTGATCTATACAGTCAAAAGATCTTCACGACCCAGAAAATCACGATGGTGTGATCACTCACCTAGAGCCAGACATCCTGGAATGTGAAGTCAAGTGGGCCTCAGAAAGCATCACTATGAACAAAGCTGGAGAAGGTGATGGAATTCCAGTTGAGCTCTTTCAAATCCTAAAAGATGATGCTGTGAAAGTGCTGCACTCAATATGCCAGCAAATTTGGAAAACTCAGCAGTGGCCACAGGACTGGAAAAGGTCAGTTTTCATTCCAATCCCAAAGAAAGGCAATGGCAAAGAATGCTCAAACTACTGCACAATTGCACTCATCTCACACACTAATAAAGTAATGCTCAAAATCCTCCAAGCCAAGCTTCAGCAATACGTAAACTGTGAACTTCCAGATGTTCAAGCTGGTTTTAGAAAAGGCAGAGGAACCAGAGATCAAATTGTCAATATCCACTGGATCCTCAAAAAAGCAAGAGAGTTCCAGAAAACATCTATTTCTGCTTGATTGACTATGCCAAAGCCTTTTGACTGTGTGATAATAAATGTGGAATAAATGTGGAATAAATAAAATTTATTTATTTATTTATCGCAATAAAATGTGGGAAAATTCTTCAAGAGATAGGAATACCAGACCACCTGGCCTGCCTCTTGAGAAACCTATATGCAGATTAGGAAGCATCAGTTAGAACTGGACATGGAAAAACAGACTGGTTCCAAATAGAAAAAGGAGTATGTCAAGGCTGTATATTGTCACCCTGTTTATTTAACTTATATGCAGAGTACATCATTAGAAACGCTGGACTGGAAGAAACACAAGCTGGAATCAAGATTGCCTGGAGAAATGTCAATAACCTCAGAGATGCAGATGACACCACCCTTATGGCAGAAAGTGAAGAGGAATTAAAAGGCCTCTTGATGAAAGTGAAAGTGGAGAGTGAAAAGTTGGCTTAAAGCTCAACATCCAGAAAACGAAGATCATGGTATCTGGTCCCATCAGTTTACGGGAAATAGATGGGGAAACAGTGGAATCAGTGTCAGACTTTATTTTTTCGGGCTCCAAAATCACTGCAGATGGTGGCTGCAGCCATTACATTAAAAGACACTTACTCCTCAGAAGAAAAGTTATGACCAACCTAGATAGCATATTGAAAAGTAGAGACATTACTTTGCCAACAAAGGTCCGTCTAGTTAAGGCTATGGTTTTTCCAGTGTTCATGTATGGATGTGAGAGTTGGACTGTGAAGAAAGCTGAGGGCCAAAGAACTGATGCTTTTGAACTGTGGTGTTGGAGAAGACTCTTGAGAGTCCCTTGGACTGCAAGGAGATCCAACCAGTCCATTCTGAAAGAGATCAGACCTGGGATTTCTTTGGAAGGAATGATGCTAAAGCTGAAACTCCAGTACTTTGTCCACCTCATGCGAAGAGTTGACTCATTGGAAAAGACTCCGATGCTGTAAGGAATTGGGGGCAGGAGGAGAAGGGGACGACAGAGGATGAGATGCCTGGATGGCATCACTGACTCGATGGACGTGAGTCTGAGTGAACTCCAGGAGTTGGTGATGGACAGGGAGGCCTAGTGTGCTGCGATTCATGGGGTCGCAAATAGTCCAGATACGACTGAGCGACTGAACTGAACTGATACAGTCAAAGACTTTGGTGTAATCATAAAGCAGAAGCGTATGTTTTTCTGAAATTTTCTTGTTTTTTTTTTTTTTTTTTTTTTTTTTATGATCCAGCAAATGTTGGCAATTTGATCTCTGGTTCTGCTGCCTGTTCTAAATTCAGCTTGAACATCTGGAAGTTCATGGTTCTCATACTGTTGAAGTCTGTCTTGGAGAATTTTGAGCATTACTTTGCTAGCATGTGAGATGTGTTCAATTGTGCAGTAGTTGGAACATTCTTTGGAATTGCCCTTCTTTGAGACTGGAGTAAAAGCTGACCTTTCCCAGTCCTGTGGCCACTGCTGAACTATCCAAGTTTTCATGGCATATTGAGTGAAGCACTTTAACAGCATACTCTTTTAGGATTTGAAATACCTCAGCTGGAATTCCATCACCTCCACTAGCTTTGTTCGTAGTGATGTTTCCTAAGGCCCACTTGTCTTTTCATTCCAGGATATCTGGCTCTAGGTAAGTCATCACACCATCATGGTTATCTGAGTCATGAAGACCTTGAAGAAGGCAATGGCATCCCACTCCAGTACTCTTGCCTGGAAAATCCCATGGACAGAGGAGCCTGGAAGGCTGCAGTGCATGGGGTCTCTGGGAGTCAGATATAACTGAGCGACTTCACTTTCACTTTTCACTTTCATGCATTGGAGAAGGAAATGGCAACCCACTCCAGTGTTCTTCCCTGGAGAATCCCAGGGACGGGGCATCCTGGTGGGCTGCCGTCTATGGGGTCGCACAGAGTCGGACACGACTGAAGTGACTTAGCAGCTGTGTATTTTTGTCACCTCTTCTTAATATCTTCTGCTTCTGTCAGGTTCATGCCATTTCTATCCTTTATTGTGCCTATCTTTGCATGAAATTTTCCCTTGGTATCTCTTAGTTTTTTGAAGAAGTCTTTAGTCTTTCCCATTCTATCGTTTTCCTCTTTTTTTTTTTTTTGGCACTGATCACTGATAAAGTTTTTCTTATCTCTCCTTGCTACTCTTGCAAACTCTGCATTCAGATGGGTAAATCTTTCCTTTCTCCTTACCTTTAGTTTCTTTTTTTTTTTTCCTTAGCTATTTGAAAGAACTCCAGAGACAACCATTTTTGCCTTTTTGCATTTCCTTTTCTTGGGTATGGTCTTGATCACTGCCTCCTGTACAATATCAGGAACCTCCATCCATAGTTCTCAGGCATATCCAGGCACTCTATGTGTCGGATCTAATCCCTTCAATCTATTGTCACTTCCACTGCATAATCATAAAGGATTTGATTTAGGTCATATCTGAATGGTCTAGTGGTTTTCCCTACTTACTTGAATTTAAGTCTGAATTTGACAATAAGAAGTACAGCTCCCAATCTTGTTTTTGCTAACTGTATAGAGCTTCTCCATTTTCGCTTGCAAAGAATATAATTGAACTGATTTTGGTATTGACCATCTGGTGATGGCCATGTGTAGAGTCTTCTCTTGTGTTGTTGGAAAAGGGTATTGTTATGCCCAGTGTGTTTTCTTGGCAAAATTCTGTTAGCCTTTGCTCTGCTTCATTTTGTACTCCAAGGCCAAATTTCCCTGTTATTCTAGGTATCTCTTGACTTCCTACTTTTGCATTCCAATCCCCTATGAAGAAAAGGACATTTTTTTTTTTTTTAACTGTTAATTCTAGATGGTCTTGTAGGTCTTCATAGGACTGTTCAATTTTAGTTTTTTTCAGCCTTACTGGTCGGGACATAGACTTGGATTATTGTGATATTGAATGATTTTCCTTTGAAGCAAACATAAATCATTTTGTCATTTTTGAGATTTCACCCATGCACTGCATTTCAAACTCTTTTGGTGACTATGGTGGCTACTTCATTTCCTCTAAGGGATTCTTTCCCACAGTGGTAGATACTATGTTCATCTGAATTAAATTGATAGATTCCTGTCCATTTGACTTTACTGATTCCTAAAATGTCAATGCCAGTGTCCCTCCAGGCAGATGGCAGAGTAGAAGGATATTCACTCGTCTTCTTCTGTGAGAACTCCAAAATTACAACTCGCTGCTGAACAATCATTGACTGGAGAATGTTGGATCCCACCAAAAAAAAAAAAAAGATACCTCATGTCCAAGGGCAAAGGAGAAGCCCCAACAAGATGGTAGAAGGGGAAAAATCGCATTTAGAATCAAACCCCATACTCACCAGAGATACTCAGAAGGCTCAAACAAAACCTGGTGAGCATCAGGACCCAGAGACCCCACAAGACTGAATCAGACCTGTGTTTAAGTCTCCTGTGGAGTTACGGGTCAGCAGCGGCCTGCCTCAAGGGGCAGGGATCCTAGGTTCAGCAACTTGGGTCACACAGGCTGTGGCATAAGCCTTCTTGGAGGAGGTCACGACTAACCCCACCATACAGCCACTGAGCAGATGACCCACAAACTGCAACAATTATATGAAAGAAATTCTCTCACTCTTAAGAGAGTTCTATTTTTTTTTTTTTTGATTTCTTCTGTGATTTGTTGGTTATTCAGCAGGGTTTTGTTCATCCTCCATATGTTGGAATTTTTAATAGTTTTTCTCCTGTAATTGAGATCTAATCTTACTGCATTGTGGTCAGAAAAGATGCTTGGAATGATTTATATTTTTTTGAATTTACCAAGGCTAGCTTTATGGCCCAGGATGTGATCTATCCTGGAGAAGGTTCCATGTGCGCTTGAGAAAAAGGTGAAGTTCATTGTTTTGGGATGAAATGTCCTATAGATATCAATTAGGTCTAACTGGTCTATTGTATTGTTTTAAAGTTTGTGTTTCCTTGTTAATTTTCTGTTTAGTTGATCTATCCATAGGTGTGAGTGGGGTATTAAAGTCTCCCACTATTATTGTGTTATTGTTAATTTCTCCTTTCATACTTGTTAGCATTTGTCTTACATACTGCAGTGCTCCCGTGTTGGGTGCATATATATTTATAATTGTTATATCTTCTTCAAATGGATTAAAGATCTCAATGTAAGACCAGAAACTATAAAACTTCTAGAGGAGAACATAGGCAAAACACTCTCTGACATACATCACAGCAGGATCCTCTATGACCCACCTCCCAGAATATTGGAAATAAAAGCAAAAATAAGCAAATGGGACCTAATTAAACTTAAAAGCTTCTGTACATCAAAGGAAACTATTAGCAAGGTGAAAAGACAGCCTTCAGAATGGGAGAAAATAATAGCAAATGAAGCAACCGACAAACAACTAATCTCAAAATATACAAGCAACTCCTACAGATCAACTCTAGAAAAATAAATGACCCAATCAAAAAAATGGGCCAAAGATCTAAATAGACATTTCTCCAAAGAAGACATACAGATGGCTAACAAACACATGAAAAGATGCTCAACATCACTCATATCAGAGAAATGCAAATCAAAACCACTATGAGATACCATTTCACACCAGTCAGAATGGCTGCGATCCAAAAGTCTACAAATAATAAATGTTGGAGAGGGTGTGGAGAAAAGGGAGCCCTCTTACACTGTTGGTGGGAATGCAAACTAGTACAGCCACTATGGAGAACAGTGTGGAGATTCCTTAAAAAACTGGAAATAGAACTGCCTTATGATCCAGCAATCCCACTGCTGGACATACACACTGAGGAAACCAGAAGGGAAAGAGACACGTGTACGCCAATGTTCATCGCAGCACTGTTTATAATAGCCAGGACATGGAAGCAACCTAGATGTCCATCAGCAGATGAATGGATAAGAAAGCAGTGGTACATATACACAATGGAGTATTACTCAGCCATTAAAAAGAATACATTTGAATCAGTTCTAATGAGGTGGATGAAACTGGAGCCTATTATACAGAGTGAAGTAAGCCAGAAGGACAAACACCAATACAGTATACTAACGCATATATATGGAATTTAGAAAGATGGTAACGATAACCCTGTATACGAGAAAGCAAAAGAGACACTGATGTATAGAACAGGCTTATGGACTCTGTGGGAGAGGGAGAGGGTGGGAGATTTGGGAGAATGGCATTGAAACATGTGAAATGTCATGTATGAAACGAGATGCCAGTCCAGGTTCAATGCACGATACTGGATGCTTGGGGCTGGTGCACTGGGACGACCCAGAGGGATGGTATGGGGAGGGAGGAGGGAGGAAGGTTCAGGATGGGGAACACATGTATAAAAAAAAAAAAAAAAAAAAAGCTTTCTCACTACAAAAAAAAAAAAAAGAGAGTTCTAGGACCCACAACAGATTTCGCAACCTGGGGATCTGTCAAAGAGACTGAGACCCCCAGAGAATTTGACTACACTTCATTTCAGTTTAGTCACTCAGTCGTGTCGCAGCACGCCAGGCCTCCCTGTCCATCACCAACTCCCGGAGTTCACCCAGATATATGCCCATGGAGTCACTGATGCCATCCAGCCATCTCATCCTCTGCTGTCCCCTTCTCCTCCTGCCCCCAATCCCTCCCAGCATCAGAGTCTTTTCCAATGAGTCAACTCTTCGCATGAGGTGGCCAAAATACTGGAGTTTCAGCTTTAGCATCATTCCTTCCAAAGAAAACCCAGGGATAATCTCCTTCAGAATGGACTGGTTGGATCTCCTTGCAGTCCAAGGGACTCTCAAGAATCTTCTCCAACACCACAGTTCAAAACCATCAATTCTTCGGCCCTCAGCTTTCTTCACAGTCCAACTCTCACATCCATACATGACCACTGGAAAAACCATAGCCTTGACTAGACAGACCTTTGTTGGCAAAGTAATGTCTCTGCTTTCCAATATGCTATCTAGGTTGGTCATAACTTTTCTTCTAAGGAGTAAGTGTCTTTTAATGTAATGGCTGCAGCCACCATCTGCAGTGATTTTGGAGCCCGAAAAAATAAAGTCTGACACTGATTCCACTGTTTCCCCATCTATTTCCCATGAAGTGATGGGACCAAATGCCATGATCTTCGTTTTCTGAATGTTGAGCTTTAAGCCAACTTTTTCACTCTCCACTTTCACTTTCACCAAGAGACTGTTTAGTTCCTCTTCACTTTCTGCCATAAGGGTGGTGTCATCTGCATATCTGAGGTTATTGACATTTTTCCTGGCAATCTTGATTCCAGCTTGTGCTTTTTCCAGCCCAGCATTTCTCATGATGTACTCTGTATATAAGTTAAATAAGAAAGGTGACAATATACAGCCTTGACGTACTCCTTTTCCTATTTGGAACCAGTCTGTTGTTCCATGTCCAGCTCTAACTGTTGCTTCCTGACCTGCATATAGCATTTACACCACCTATTTTACATTTCAGAGATGATCCACTCACTTTCTTTTACAGACTATCTTTATAGTGTATTGCCAGGACAGAATTATCTAGAAAGGAAACTTGATTATATTTTTCTCTATCTTCTTATATTTTATAAAACAATTTGACCAAATACAAATGTTTCCTCCATTTTCCATTTTATTTCCATTCTGTAATTCTGTTGGCTATTTAAGATAACACTTGCACATATTAAAGATAAAGCCCAAATCTTATTACTTAAAATAATAAGAATTTATCACTCACTAACTAAAATGTCAAAATCAGGTTTGCTAATTGTTGCCGTTTAGTCGCTAAATCATGTTCAACTCTGTGACCCCATGGACTGAAGCACACCAGTCTTCCTGATCCCTTACCATCTCCCACAGTTTGCTCAGACTCGTGTCCATTGAGTCACTGATGTCTTCCAACCATCTCTTCTTCTGTTGCCCCCATCTCCTCTTGCCCCCAGTCTTTCCCCACATCAGGGTCTTTTTGCAATGAGTCAGCTCTTCACATCAGGTGGTCAAAATATTGAAGCTTCAGCATTGGTCCATTCAATTAGTATTTAGGGTTGATTTCCTTTAGGATTGACTGTTTTTATCTCCTTACTCTCCAAAAGACTCTGAAGAGTCTTCTCCAGCACCACAGTTTGAAAGCATCAATTCTTCAGTGTTCAGTCTTCTTTATGGTCTAACTTTCACATATGTTCGTGACTAATGGAAATAGCTTTGACTCTATGGACCTTTGTCAGCAAAGTGATGCCTCTGCTTTTTAGTATGCTGCCTAGGTTTGTCATAGCTTTTCCTCCAAGGGGCAAGCTTGGTAATTGGTGATACATTAATTGGTAACTCACATTATAACTCACTACTGTCTTTGATTAAGTCTTCCAAGACCACCCTGCATATGGGTATAGGAGAAGATAGGGCAAAAAGCAGATGGAGGGTTCATTTTTAAGAATATATTTTATATACAATCCATTCTACAGAAGATTAAGGAAAAATAAGTATTTATTACAATGTTTTAAATATCTAACAATGAAAAATAATTTCTTGAATACCTTTGTATTTTCATTCAATATTTATATTCCTATTGTATTTGGTATAAAACACTATATTCCAAGGATGATGTGTTTTTGAATGAGAAAAAGCATGACAATATCCTAATGTGACTATTTGATCATACTTTGGCTGATATAAAATTAAATGTTGCCTTGGAGATAAGCCATGTCATTAAGCCACAGTGGACTTCTCTTTTCAGCAAATCTGAGTGCAATTTAAACGTTTGCTAAAGATACTTGGTCAACTTTTGTGGAACTTTCAGAATGGTTGTCTTATATGCATTCCCCACCCCCCGTCGCGTTGTTGTATGCACATAATCCATTTCAATATTTACTTATTCCCACTCTTATTGACTTCTTATTTTATTCTTTTAACCAAACTTTGTGCATGCATGCACAGATTTTATCACCTTCATGCATATGTTTGTATAAAGATAATATTGCCTAGCAAAAGAAGTACAAATGAAATTTCTTTTATGAAACCATCCCAGTTTCCAAAGAAAATTGCCTTACCCTCCTCTGTTCTAACATAGCAATTTATTTATACTTCAACTATAGAAACAGAGCATACCACAGTCCCTTTATTTTCCATGAAAGTGTAAGCATCATGATGACAAGAAGAGTACATTATTCAAAACTGAGTTCTTATTAGAGTCTAAGCTGCTGCTGCTCTAAGAGTGACTGCTAAATATGTGTTATTATAGTTAGATAAATATAAAACTACACAGTGAATCATAAAGCACTATAAAATATTGTAGCATTGCAGTGTAGCCCTATATAAGCTTACATTAAGTTTACATATCCACTCGCAGTCTCATTTCTCCCATTATGAGTAGTAAAAAGAAAAGCAAAATGAAAACCAACACTGAATGTATCAAAAACTTCCAAGTGTTTTGATAGAGCTTCAGCAAATAAAGTTATCAAACAAGATGTCCATTAGTATAAGTATTTAACACTTACTATCTATATGCAGTGGTTATAAATACCTAAATAGGTGTAGCCCTCAGAATTTGGGATGTTTCCCTAGTTGTGGAACAGGATAATCATGTCTTTGGTAAGGTAAACAATTTTTACATTATAAGCATTTCATAAATACAATCTGAAAGGTATTTAGGACTTTCAGCAAAATATCAAATAAAAGACACTGCAGAGTAACTCTGAGTAGTTAGCATTTATGCTTTGTAGACTGTACTTTACTGTTAGTTCATATCAGCATTCAATTCATGTTATCAGATAGCTTTTCACTCATTGTTATCATCATAATCATCCTCACACTAGTTCCTAATAGTAAGAGTATTAAAATAATTACACAGGAGTAATAAAGAGGGACATAAGCAACAATTAACATACAAGGGAAACCCCATACACTTAACAGCTGATCTTTCAGCAGAAACCCTGCATGCAATCCAGAAGGGAACTGCAGGATATAATAAGCACTGAAAGGGGAAAATCTACAATCAAGTTTACTCTATCCAGCAAGGATTTCATTCAAAATTGATGGAAAAATAAAAAGATTTTCAGACAAGCAAAAGTTAAGATAATTCAGTACCACCAAACCAACTTTATAACAAATGTTAAAAGGACTTATTTAATCAAGAAATACAAGAGAAGAAAAAGATCTACAAAATCAACCCCGAACAATTAAGAAATTGGTAATAAGAACATGTATATCAATAATTACTTTAAATGTAAATGGAGTAAATGCTCCAACTGAAGACCATTCAGACCAGCTGAATGGATACAAAAACAAGACCCATATATATGTTGTCCACAAGAAACCCACTTCAGACCTCAAGACACATATAGACTGAAGGTGAGAGGATGGAAAAATATATTCCATGCAAATGGGAAGCAAAAGAAATCTGGAGTAGCACTCCTCATATCAGACAAAATAGACCTTAAAATAAAGAGAATTACAGGAGATAAGGAAGGACACTACATAATTATCAAGGGATCAATCCAAGAGGAAGACATAACAATTGTAACTATCTAGGTGCCCAACATCAAAGCGCCTCAATACATAAGACAAACACTAACAGACATAAAAGGAGAAATTGACAGTAACATAATAATAGTAGGAGAATTTAACACCTCATTCAGCCAATGGAAAGATCATCAAAACAGAAAATCAGTAAGGAAACATCAATATTAAATGATACATTAGATGAGATGGATCTCATTGATATCTTCAGGACATTTGATCCAAATACAGAAGAATATACCTTCTTCTCAAATCCACACAGAACATTCTCCAGGATAGACCAAATCTTGGGTCAGAAAACAAACCTCAGTAAATTTAATAAAATTGAAATAAAATCAAGCATCTTCTCTGACCACAATGTTATGAGACTAGATGTAAATTACAAGAAAATAATGTGTAAGAAACACAAACACATGGAGATTAAACAACACGTTTCTAAATAACAAACAGGTTACTGAAGAACTCAAAAGAGAAATCAAAACATTTCGAGAAACAAATGACAATGAACACATGACAACTGAAAACCTATGGGATGCAGCAAAAGCAGTTCTAAGAGGGAAGCTTATAGCAATGCAATCCTACTTCAAGAAAGCAAGAAAAACATTGAATAGCCAACCTAAATTTACAGCTAAAACCCCTGGGAAAAGAAGAACAAAACAAAACCCAAAATTAGTAGAAGGAAAGAAATCATAAAAATCTGAGCAGAAATAAATGAAAAATAAATGAAAGAAAAGATAGTAACGAGTAAGAAAACTGAAAACTGGTCCCTTGAGAAGATTAAAAAAAAAAAAAATTGACAAACCTTTAGCCAGACTCATCAAGAAAAAAATAAAAAAAGTGAGAGAGAAGAATCAAATCCACAAAATTAGAAATGAAAAAGGAGAGGTTACAATAGACAATGCAAAAATAAAAAGGATTATAAGAGACTATTATGAACAACTATATGGCAATAAAATAGATAACCTGAAAGAAATTGACAGATTCTTAGAAAAGTTCAATCTTCCAAGACTGAACAAGGTAGAAATAGAAATTATGAACAATCCAGTTACCAGCACTGAAACTGAAGCTCTGATAAAAAAAGTCTCCCAAAAAACAAAAGCCCACCCTCAACCAGATTGCATCACAAGAGAATTCTATCAAACATTTAGAAAAAAGCTAATGCCTATCCTTTTAAAACTCTTTCAAAAAATTTCAGAGGAAGTCATACTTCCAAACTCATTTGATGAAGTCACCATCACCCTGATACCAAAACCAAACAATGACAACACAAAAAAATAAAACTACAGGCCAATATCACTGATGACTGCTACTACTGCTGCTGCTAAGTCGCTTCAGTCATGTCCGACTCTGTGCGACCCCATAGACGGCAGCCCACCAGGCTCTGCCATCCCTGGGATTCTCCAGGCAATAATACTGGATTGGGTTGCCATTTCCTTCTCCAATGCATGAAAGTGAAAAGTGAAAGTGAAGTCGCTGAGTCTTGTCCGACTCTTAGCAACCCCATGGACTGCGGCCCACCAGGCTTCTTCGTCCATGGGATTTTCCAGGCAAGAGTACTGGAGTAGGGTGCCATTGCCTTCTCCACTGATCATCATCACTGATGAACATAGGTGCAAAAATCCTCAACAAAATTTAAAAAATAAATAAATAAATAACAGAATTCAGCAACACATCAAAAAGCTCAAACACCATTATCAAGTTGGGTTTATATCAGGGATGCAAAGATTCTTCAATATATGCAAATCAATCAATGGGATACACCATATTAACAAATTTAAAGATAAAAACCATACCATAAGGAAAAACACCAATACAGTATACTAACGCATATATATGGAATTTAGAAAGATGATAACAATAACCCTGTGTACGAGACAGCAAAAGTGACGCTGATGTATGGAACAGTCTTATGGACTCTGTGGGAGAGGGAGAGGGTGGGAAGATTTGGGAGAATGGCATTGAAACATGTAAAATATCATGTATGAAACGAGATGCCAGTCCAGGTTCAATGCACGATACTGGATGCTTGGGGCTGGTGCACCTGGACGACCTGGAGGGATGGTATGGGGAGGGAGGAGGGGGGAGGGTTCAGGACGGGGAGCACATGTATACCTGTGATGGATTCATTTTGATGTTTGGCAAAACTAATACAATTATGTAAAGTTTAAAAATAAAATAAAATTAAAAAAAAAACATATGATAATCTAAATAGATGCAGAAAAAAGCCTTTGACAAAATTCAGCACCCCCCTTCAAAAAATGGCATACAAGGAACCTACCTCAACATAGTAAAGGCTATATATGATAAGCCTTGCAAACATTATTTTTAATGGTGAAAAATTGAAAACATTGCCCCTAAGATCAGGGACAAGACAAGGGTGTCCACTTTCACGGCTAGTATTCAAAATATTTCTAGAAGTCTTATCTACACCAGTCAGAGAGGAAAAATAAATAAAAGGAATCCAGATCAGAAAAGAACAAGTAAAACTCTCACTGTTTGCAGATGACATGATACTGTACCTAGAAAACCCTAAAAATAGCATCAGAAAATTACTAGAGCTAATCAGTGAACTTAGCAAAGTTTCAGGATACAAAATCAATACACAGAAATCACTTGAATTTATATATACTAACAAAGAAAAATCAGAAAGAGAACTTAAAGAATCAATCCCAATTATCATTGCAACAGAAAGAATTAAATATCTAGGGATAAACTTACCTAAGGAGACAAAAGAACTGTGCACAGAAAAGTATAAGACACTAATGAAAGAAATCAAAGACAGCATAAACAGTTGGAGAGATATTCTATGCTCCTGGGTAGGAAGAATCAATATTGTGAAAATGACTATACTACCAGACACAATCTACAGATTTAATGTGATGCCTATCAAATTACCAATGCTGTTTTTCACAAAACTAGAACAAAATATTTCACAATTCATATGGAAACATATGAATTGTGACCCCAAATAGCCAAAGCAGTCTTGAGAAAGAAGAATAGAGCTGGAAGAATCAACCTTTCTGACTTAAAATTATACTACAAAGGTACAGTCAAGACAGTATGGTACTGGCACAAAGGCAGATATAGACAAATGAAACATGATAAAAAGCCCAAGAATAAACTCATGCACCTGTGGACAACTTATTTTTGACAAAGGAGGCAAGAATATACAATGGGGCAAAGGCAGCCTCCTCAATAAATGGTGCTGGGAAAACTGGATATCTACATGTAAAAGAATGAAATTAGAACACTTCCTAACACCATACACAAAGCTAAACTGAAAATGGATTAAAGATCTAAATGTAAGACCAGAAACTATAAAACTCTTAGAGGAAAACATAGGCAGAACACTAGATGACATAAATCAGAGCCAAATCCTCTATGGCCCACCTCATAGAGTAATGTAAATAAAAGCAAAAATAAACATCTGGGACCTGGTTAAACTGAAAAGCTTTTGCAGAGCAAAGGAAACTGTAAGCAAGATGAAAAGACAACCCTCAGAATGGGAGAAAATAATAACAAATGAAACAACTGACAAAGGGTTAATTTCCAAAATATACAAGCAGCTCATACAACTCAATCAAAAAGTGGGGAAACGACCTAAAAGGACCTTTACCCAAAGAAGATATACAGATATCTAACAAACATACGAAAAGATGCTCAACATCACTCATTATTGGAAAAATATAAATCAAAACCACAATGAGATATCACCTCACATTGGTCAGAATGGCCATCATCAAAAAGTCTGCAAATAATAAATATTGGAGTGGGTGTGGAGAAAGGGGACACTCTTGCCCTGTTAGTGGAAATATAAATTGATACGGCCACTATGGAAGACAATATGGAGATCCCTTTAAAAACTAGGAATAAAATCACCATATAACCCAGGAATCCCACTTCTAGGCATATATCCTGAGGAAGCCAAAATTGAAAGAGACACATGTATACCATTGTTCATTACAGCACTATTTACAATACATAGAACATGGAAGCAATCTAGATGTCCATCATCAGATGAATGGATAAAGAAGTTGTGGTACATATACACAATGGAATCTTACTCACCCATAAAAATAAATGCATTTGAGTCAGTTCTAATGAGATGGATGAACCTAGAACCTATTACACAGAGTGAATTAAGTCAAAACGAGAAAGATAAATACAGTATTCTAACGCATATATACGGAATCTAGAAAAATGATACTGAAGAATTTATTTACAGGCAGCAATGGAGAAACAGACATAAAGACTGGACTTATGGACATGGGAGAGGGAAGAGAGGGTGATATGTATGGGAAGAGTAACATGGAAACTTACAGTATCATATGTAAAATTGCTCTATGTCTCAGGAAACTCATATAGGGGCTCTGTATCAACCTAGAGGGGTAGGATGGGGACGGAGATGGGAGGAAGTTTCACAAGGGAGGGGATATGTGTATACCTATGACTGATTCATGTTGAGATTTGACAGAAAACAGCAAAATTCTGTAAAGCCATTACCCTTCAATAGAAAATAAATTAAAAAAATATGATTGTATATTTAAATCAGATGAAAGAAAAGGTACCAAAAGAATAGGGAAATAATTGTGTAATTCTAATTCTTACTGTCCTGACCCATTGGCAGGCCTTCTGGGCCTATGACCTGTGCAGTTGTACAGGGCCCATTGCTTAGAAATACTCACTCTTAATTTCAAGCTTGGCTGATATCATTAAAATCCTGAAAATAATTTGAACAAGAGGCCCTGCATTTTCTTTTTTTTTTTTAATTTATTATTTTTTATTGATGTATAGTTGATTTACAATGTTAATGCCAATCTCTGCTGTACAGCAAAGTTACTTACTTATAGACATATAGACGTTCGTTTTATATATAGTCTTTTCCATTAGGGCTTATCACAGGATGTTGAATATAGTTCCCTATGTGATACAATAACACCTTGTTGTTTATCCATCTTGTATGTAATAGTTCATTTTGTACTAACTCATGCAAATTACATAGCCAGCCCTGTCTCCAGGCATGGGAGAAGCCTGTTTACGTGCTTAGTCAATTCACAAACAATTCTCAAAATTCAGGAACAGTTTCCATTCTCCAGAGTGGACTTCCCAATGTCCTTTTATTCTAAGTAACTTGAACATTACTTAATCATTTAATTAATTAATAATCTAAACAAACACAAAGGAAATGCATTTTCATTGCAGAGAAATGGAACAGAACACACAGAATGACAAATTAGTAACAAAGTTTGTAAGAAACATCCTTGTGCACATTACATTAGAAATGGAAAGTTTTGTAGCTAAGAAGACAGTGAAATATACACTATAGCACATGAGATCAAGGGAGTATTTTCAGTTTTCATTATGGTCTTATGTCTCCAGCAGTTCATATGTTTATAAAAATTTCCAGCAACACTACATATATATTAACAGTAAATTCTTCAAAAACCTCATGATAAGTTTTAAAAATTTTGATGACAATCCAAGTTCACAGCCTTAATCATTGATATCATCAAGATCAGAGACAATGTGCGGCACATGGTGTTACATTTCAACTGCTCACTTTCTGGTATTCAATTATATTTTCTCACAGAGTACTCACTATATAAATGTTATAGAGCTTGATTTCAGAAAACTTTTATAAAAGTACTAAACTTTACTTCTGCACAAAACCTTGACTGTGGAAAAGAAGTTTGCCTTTGTTTTTACATTAATTATTCATTTTAATTGGATGATAATTATCATTTTGTGATGGTTTTTCCCATACATCAATATGAATCACCCATAGGCATTCATGTATCCCCTCCCTCCTGAACCCGTTTCCTACCTTGCTGTCTCACATAAATCACAGCAAGATCCTCTAAAATCCACCTGCTAAAGTAATGGAAATAAAAACAAAAATAAAACAAGTGGGACCTAATTAAATTTGAAAGATTTTGCACAATGAAGGAAACTATAAAGAAGGTGAAGAATACCCTCGGAATGGGAGAAAATAATAGCAAACAAAACAACTGACAAAGTATTAATCTCCAAAATATGCTTTGTTTTTTATCATAAAAATATAAAAGAAACTTTACTTTTAGTCACATGTATTTATTGTACGTGACATATGCTGCATATGACAGAGCAAGACAAAGTTATCTACATGAATGTCTTTCTTCTTTAAAAGACAAAGCTAAAGAAATATGTTCAAGTTATTCAGCAGATCAATGACTGTGTAAGCATAAATTAGAAGGTCAAGAGAGATTTAAACTGGTTACAGAAGGAATAGGACCTAGATGGACCGAGAGTGAAAGGAAGATGCACCAGATGGGCTGGGAAAGAAGAGAAGAAACATCTATGTGGTTAGGAATATTTTGTTTTTGATCCATCTTGACAAGGATATTTTACTTGAACATATTTAAATATGTGGAAGTATCCCTGACTTGCTCTTTTAATAATTTCTTTTTTTTTCTTAAAAAAAAAATAATAACCACAGTGCTATACCTCGTACTTGGTTGTTCATTGCTTAGTAACCCAATACTGAGAAACCAGTGTTTCTGGTTTATATATATATATAAATATATATTATACATATAAATATATATATATATTTTTTTCCCCTGATCTCTGGCAGGTCAGTGGCATGGAGTGCCAGTGGCATGGAGTGGCATGGCTATACCTCATAATTGGTTGTTCATTGCTTAGTAACCCAATACTGAGAAACCAGTGTTTCTGGTTTATATATATATATATTTTTTTTCTTTTTTCCCCTGATCTCTGGCAGGTCAGTGGCATGGAGTGAGACCCCAGCCCTGTAGTCAGTGGAGCATAAATGAAGGGGAAAGATAAATGGGAAGTTCTGGGGGTGGGACCTCAGGATATCAGGGGAGAGAGTCCAGGGCTGGGTGGTCATTTTCTAGAGAGGCCAGGGAGAGCTAATAGAGGAAGGAAGGCAGAGATATGCAAACAGAGGGCCCTGTCCTTGGAGAGGTGGCAGAGGGTTGTCCTAGGGGCTACAGAAATTGTGGGGGTGGGGCGGGGGGCAGGAGAGGGTGGAGCCTGGGCCAGGCACACCGGGTCAAGGGCAGGTTTGGGAAAGATAGATTTATTGAGGAAGCTGCCAACTCTGGGGAGAAAGAGGACTCTTATCCCAAAGAACAAATTCACCACCACCAATTATGGAGTAAGAACTTTTAGAGGGGACTTTCAGTGTGTACAGAAAGTGGGGGAGGCTAAGCGCAGAATGCATGGTCAGCTTCAATAATCATTAGCGTCATCTTGATTGTTTTAAGCACAGCTAATTTTCAATTTCAGAATCAGTTTCTTTCCATTTTCTTTAGGCTAGTGTTGTTGTTGTTGCTTTTAATTGTACAAGATAAAGAAGCTTATGTTATGCCTACAATCTAGTCATCATGGTAAATTCTTCCACCTGGTGAGAGTTCCAGTATTGGCAAAAATGTTCAAAGGATATGGATCAGAGTATTATCTGTGGCTTTTGAGCAGAAAGTAAAGGAGTCTTTCTTGACTTTTTTTCCTTTCTTTTTTGCATTTTCTATTGTCTCTGATTAAATGTATTCTCTACTGAAATTTTTCTATAGACAGGAGGCATACAGAGGACATGGGGCATGGCAGGTGTTTGTCCTGGGAAGGCTCCATAGTGTTCTGCTCCACTACAAAGCAAGTTGGTTCCTAGTACTTCCCTGTGCCTCTCAGCGCTGCAGTCCTAAAGCATTCCTTTTAGAGACTGACTGTTGTGAGGAACAGCTTTAATTTCTTTCTTTTTTTTTTCTCTTATTGAGCATTTCTTGACTCAATTCAATGGACAATAGGTGTAAGAACTGTGTGGACTTTCTAATGGATTCTCATCTGGTGTAGAGATGCTACTATAAATTTTTGAAACCTAGTACCATGTAGCTCAGAATCTTTACCATGTTTGATAAAATTTCTAATATCTACAAGTTGAGAGAAAACTGCATTAAATCTAGAGCAGCAAATCTAAAACTAGTAAGCCACTATCTCAAAATCTGGGGGAAAAGATTTTCACGAGAGTAAATTTCACAAGAGTAAATAAGATAACAGTCTATTTATTAACCATTTGGGAGAAAACAAAAACAAAAAACTTTGGGTTTTCTAAGAATAATATCCAAGTCCAAGAGCTGTCTTTTCCTCTCATGAAGGATGTCACATGTAAAATCTTATCTATTCCAAACTATAAAAGTAGCCAATTACTGGAGCTCTGGTCTGCTTGTAACTGTTACAGAAGGTAAAGGAAAACAGCATGCAAGAAACAGGCACATGCATACACCCACATACCATCAACTCATAGGCTATTTCTAGCTGAATTAATTTTCATACTACTATTTTCATAAACTTTTGCATTTTAAGAAAATAGGTTTGAGAACTAGTAAGTAATGAATATGATAAAGTCAAATGATTGTCCAGTCAATTCATGACTAACATATATATTTTAGTAGAATGCTTAAAACAAAACACAAATATTTCTAATGATCTTGTGACTTTTTATACCAATGAAATTTATTTTTCTTGAGTGTAAGGAATTGTCATATGTCTACCCGGCAGTAAATGAAGATGAGAACTCTTGGATCGTAGTGACTATATTGACCTCAAGGGTGATGGAAGAAGATACAGATACATCTTTGTTGTTGGTAGTTAGCTTCTTTGTCTGTCCTTATAAAAGGCATGAAGAGGGTGAACCTGGGGGTTCTTTGATTTTATGTAAACAATAAAGGTACTAGTATTTGTCTATTCCCAAGAACTCTGTTTAGAATAAAGAGAGGAGGAAGTTTTTAACATTCAACACTGTTCCCTACCTAAAAATATCTGACTGTATTTTCCTGTCTCTGGTATATTACTGCTGAGCATAGACTGATTCTGGATAGGAAGGACAATCACCAAAGCAACTCAGAAACTTTCCAGACTCATACAGTTAAGACATATGTAAAAGTCTGCCTGCCCCAAGATCAGTTTAAAGATTAGGGACTTAGAAATGCTATGGGATCTGAACTAATTAAATGGACCCATGAGATTAATTTCTTTGGCAACACTGTTATCCTAAGGGAGATCTGAAAGTGAAAATGAAAGTCACTCAGCCCTGTCCAACTCTGCGACCCCATGGACTATACAGTCCATGGGATTCTACAGGCCAGAATACTGGAGGGGGTAGCCTTTCCCTTCTCCAGGGGATCTTCCCAACACAGGGGTCAAACACAGGCCTCCTGCGTTGCATGTGGTGTCTTTACCAACTGAGCCACAAGGGAAGTCCAAGAATACTGGAGTGTATAGCATACTCCATCTCCAGTGGATCTCCCTGGCCCAGGAATTGAACTGGGGTCTCCTGCATTGCAGGTAGATTCTTTACCAACTGAGCTAAGAGGGAAGATCTGAATCAGAGTGTAAATCAGAGCTGAGGCTTGGATAATTGTTTCATGGCAACTGTATTGTTAATTTATACTTCTAGAGTCACACTTCTTATCCCTCCTCCCCAACTTGAATGGATTTGATCTATTTTATTTTATTTTTTCCTTCCCCTACTCTGCTCTGTGTAACAGGAGTGCTAATCCTCAATTTCCCAGGGAACCCTATAATCTGCTTCTGGAGAGTTTGGACAATGGAAGGTCAAAGAGCAAATGATGAAAAAAAAATTGAGAATACAGGTTATCCCCTTATACTGTCTTCTTTGCTTTGAGGTGGAGCCAGCATCTCTGTCTTCTGTGGTTTCTGCCCTTTCAGGACATGTTCATGTGTTTGTAAGTATAGACAGGTTCTGTCTGTTAACACTGGTCCCTGATTTGGGTTAAACTTCCCCTTCATTTTTTCCCTCATAATTGGGATTCAGAAATTGTTTCCTGGTGTTTGAGTTTCAGTTCTCTACAATCTATGCAACCAAATTAAAAGACCTGTGGTTAAAATACTGAAGTGGTTTCTACTATCTTGGTTGTTCTGAATGATTTGAAATGAAGTAATTTATTAGAAGTACAGTCTCATGATTCACTTAACTAGGCTCAGGTTAATATATGTAACATATCTCATCTAAGTCCCTTCTGTCTTAAAGATCTAGATGACATTGTTTCAAAGCTTTACTGCACTTCTAAGGAAAGTCCAGTATTCTCTTCTGGGATGTCTTTAAATTTTGGAGGTTCTTTTTGTGCAATGACCTCTAGCTCAGAGCTTTCATCTCCTACTGAATTATGTAAGCTGATTAACTCTCTCTCCACTGAACAGGACATGTCTATGTTTGTACTGCTACTGCTGCTGCTGCTAAGTCACTTCAGTCGTGTCCAACTCTGTGAGACCCCATAGACGGCAGCCCACCAGGCTCCGCCGTCCCTGGGATTCTCCAGGCAAGAACACTGGAGTGGGTTGCCATTTCCTTCTCCAGTGCATGAAAGTGAAAAGTGAAAGTGAAGTCGCTCAGTTGTGCCCGACCCTCAGTGACCCCATAGACTGCAGCCTTCCAGGCTCCTCCGTCCATGGATTTTCCAGGCAAGAGTACTGGAGTGGGGTGCCATTGTCTTCTCCGATGTTTGTACTAACTACTCACAAATGGATCAGCCCTTTCTGGGAACTAAATGCATATTAAAATGTTCAAAATATTCAAAAGCTGATATGAAGAAGCCATCACCATAATTATACTTTTCCAGGAAATGCTATCTTCCCCCCCACCTCACTTCCACTTTTCCCCTCTAGTTTCATTATATATATTTTTTCCCAAATTGCCTCAGTGCATGTCTAACTGGTTTCCCTGTATTTCCCCAAGCAATATAATTTAGAAAGTAAAAACTAAACTACTTTTAATCCACAAACTCAATCTTGGTCTCCAATGAGAAAAAAAAGCCATAATAATAATAATCACTTTGTAGTATCTACACACTTTAGTAAGGGGTTTTTGCTTACAAAAGAAAGGTTCTCTTCCATTTCATATGAATATTTTTTAGACTATATTTTATTTTGTTTTGAATAAATTTAATTTATTTTAATTGGAGGCTAATTATTTTACAATATTGAGGTGGTTTTTGCCATACATTGACATGAATCAGCCATGTGTACGTGTGTCCAACATCCTAAATCCCCTCCCCACCTCCCTCCCCATCCCATCCCTCAGGGTTGTCCCAGTGTACTGGCTTTGAGTACACTGTTTCATGCATTGAATTTGGACTAGTCATCTACTTCACATATGGTAACATACATGTTTCAATGCTGTTTTCTCAGATTATCCCACTCTCGCCTTCTCTTTTTAAAACTATTTTTCATTTACTTTTTTGGAAACATTCTAGTTTCTTTCCAGTTTAAAACACACATTTTAACAAATATTTTAATTATGGATATGTTTTGCTTTTGCCTCTTTGGATTCTATGTATATCAAGAAAATAAGTTTTCTGTTTTGCCTAATTCTTTTCAAATAATATGGATGCTAGAGATTTAGTGTAAAACAATATATATATATATATATTTTTTAATTTCCAGACATTTTAAATTGAATGCATTCATGCATAACGCAAACCACAGAGGTTTCACTTCAGTTCAGTTGCTCAGTGTGTCAGGACCCTTTGCTACCCCATCCATCACCAACTCCCAGAGTTTACTCAAACTCATGTCCATCGAGTCGTTGATGCCATCCAGCCATCTCATCCTCTGTCGTCCCTTCTCCTCCTGCCCTCAATCTCTCCCAGCATCAGAGTCTTTTTCCAATGAGTCAACTCTTCGCATGAGGTGACCAAAGTATTGGAGTTTCAGCTTTAGCATCAGTCCTTCCAATGGACACCCAGGACTGATCTCCTTTAGAATGGACTGGCTGGATCTCCTTGCAGTCCAAGGGACTCTCAAGAGTCTTCTCCAACACCACAGTTCAGGAGCATCAATTCTTCAGTGCTCAGCTTTCTTCACCCAATAGGCTACTGGAAATCAGTGGAGAAATAACTCCAAAAGAATGAAGGGATGGAGCCAAAGCAAAAACAATACCCAGTTGTGGATGTGACTGGTGATAGAAGCAGGGCCTGAAGCTGTAAAGAGCAATATTGCATAGTAACCTGGAATGTTAGGTCCATGATTCAAAGCAAATTGGAAGTGGTCAAACAGGAGATGGCAAGAGTGAATGTCGGCAATTCTAGGAATCAGCGAACTAAGAGGGACCAAATTGGGGTGAATTTAACTCAGATGGCCATATATCTACTACTGTGGGTAGGATCCTTAGAAGAAATGGAGTAGCCATGATGGTCAACAAAAGAGTCCAAAATGCAGTACTTGGATGCAATCTCAAAAATGACAGAATGATCTCTGTTCATTTCCAAGGCAAACTATTCAATATCACAGTAAGCCAAGCCTATGCCCCAACCAGTAATGCTGAAGAAGCTGAAGTTGAAAGGTTCTATGAAGACCTACAAGACCTTTTACAAACTAACACCCGAAAAACATGTCCTTTTCATTATAGGGGACTGGGATGCAAAAGTAGTAAGTCAAGAAACATCTGGGGTAACAGGCAAATTTGGCCTTGGAATATGGAATGAAGCATGGAAAAGGCTAATTGAGTTTTGCCAAGAGAATGCACTGGTCATAGCAAACACCCTCTTCAACAACTCAAGAGAAGACTCTACACATGGACATCACCAGATGGTCAACACCGAAATCAGATTGATTATATTCTTTGCAGCCAAAGATGGATAAGCTCTATACAGTTAGCAAAAACAAGACTGTGGAGCTGACTTGGCTCAGATCATGAACTCCTTATTGCCAAATTCAGACTTAAATTGAAGTAAGTAGGGAAAACCACTAGACCATTCAGGTATGACCTAAATCAAATCCCTTATGAGTATACAGTGAAGTGAGAAATAGATTTAAGGGACTAGATCTGATAGATAGAGTGCCTGATGAACTATGGACAGAGGTTTGTGACATTGTTATAGGATACATTGGTTTACACAACAATATTTATTATTTTATATCTTCTGTAGGTCAGGAATCCAGGTCCAGCTTACCTGAATCTCCTGTCTAAGGGTCTTTTACAAGATTACAATGATCTCAAGGCTCAGTTGGCATCTGAAGCAAGTTTACACACCATGGTAATCAGCAGAATTCAGATCCTTGTTGGCTTTGGATTAAGGCATGAGGTCTTCCTGTTAATGGCCAGAGGCTGCTATCAATCAAGTCCTTTACAACTGGGTTTCTGTAGAGGGCAGTTCTCAACTCCCTACTATTTTTCTAGAATGAACAAGTGAGAAGAGCCAGAGACAGTCCCAACAAGATGGAAGTCACTGTCATCCATATCTTAGTCTAAGAAGTGACATGCCATCAGTTTTTCTGTACCCTGTGCCCCATCTAGCCCTGTTTCAGAGGAGAATGAAGAGTGAGTGCCAGGGAGCTGGTATTATCAGGAAAACATTCCAGAGACTGCCTACACAACTGTCCTACCACAGTACCTGTATGAAGGAACAGGAAATTATAAAATAGCATGATGACACTGTATCAGAATGAAATATAGGAAATCAAGATGTCAGAGAGGTGGGGCGCCTCCTGCTTATCCACAGAAATGGAGAGTAAGGCTTCAGGGAACGCTTCAGTTCACATTGGATATACTTTTGTTCTTCCCATTATCTCACAGGTCAACACATTTTTAAGTAATATTTTTTATATGAACAGGGAATGTCTAGGTGAAGATAAAATATTTTGTTCTTTTAGATCTCTTATTAAAGTAAAAATGGTGTTTTCATGGTCTTAATTCACTCTTCATTTGATATGGACAACAGACCTCGGAGAAGTCAGTGTGTTAGAGAGACCAGTTACAAGATGCAGCTGAATGCCCAACTGAATGGCAGTAGGCCTGGATTTTCAGCCACTTTTACAATAAAGGAGGAGGGTAAAAACACACTAGTTAAAAACACTCTAATAATCCTCTTCAGTTTATTGTACCAATCATTAAATCTGATCAAGAAGTACATTTTGGACTGGAGAGGGAAACAATGAGTTGTATTTTTGAAAGTTTAATTGAAGTACCTATAAGACATACAGATGGAAAAAAAAAAAAATTAAACACAGACTTGAAATCAGGAAATGTGATATAGAAAAATAATGGAACTTAGCATATACACACACAAACAGAAAAACTATTTCATCAATATAGCCTCCAGAGAAAATTAAGTTAACATGTTTTTATAAAAATAATGCAATCTTTCTTACAAGCCTTCATTTTCTGGCAGTAGCATTAACAAAGCAACATATTTTTTCCCATTCTGCAATTTTTTTTTTTTTAAGATGAAATAATTTGAACAAGTCCTTAGGTAAAAACATACAAGACCTTTTCCTGGAAATGATTGGCTGCTTCAATTTTATCCTGTCTGGATTGGCTGTCTCCAGTACAATTCATAATTGCTAGTTCTAAAATATTGCTGAATTCTCACTAGGCTTTTGCCATTATACATTTTAATATTAATGTAGACATATTTTATTAATATAAAAGAATGTTCATATTTAAATTTGTTGGGAATTTTATTGGACTGTTGTCAAAGAATCCTTATTTTCACATCACTGAATTAAATCCCATTTCCTTGAGCTTCAGCTTTCTGAAGCAAACTAAATGATAAAATGGTCCCCCCTAAGGAGTTAATGACTGATCATGAAGTCAGTGACACTTCCATTTAGGTATTGTATTCACATTTTAAAAGGACTACTTTAGAGACATTGTTGTTATTCAGATGTTACATTCTGTTCGACTCTTGGTGACCCAATGGACTGCAGCACACCTTGTTTCTCTGTCCTTCACCGTCTCCCAATGTTTGCTCCAGCTTATTTCGATTGAGTTTGGTGATGCTATCTAACCACCTCATCCTCTGTCAGCCACTTCTCTTCCTGCCCTCAATGTTTCCCAGTATTAGGGTCTTTTAACAATGAATCTACTTCATATCAGGTGGCCAAATTTTGGAGCTTCTGTATCAGTCATTGCAATGAATATCCAGGGTTGATTTCCTTTAGGATTGACTGGTTTGATCTCCTTGCAGTCCAAAGGATTCTCAAGAATCTTCTCCAGAACACCATTTGAAAGCATCAATTCTTCAGCCCTCAGTCCTCTTTATGGTCCAACTCTCACATTTGGACATGACAACCAGAAAAAACATAGCTTTTATTATTATTTTATTTATTTTTAATATAAATTTATTTGTTTTAATTGTAGGCTAATTACTTTACAATATTGTATTGCTTTTGGCATACATCAACATGAATCTGCCACGGGTGTACACGTGTTCCCCATCCTGAACCCCCCTTCCACATCTCTCCCCATACCATCCCTCTGGGTCATCCCGTTTCACCAGCCCCAGCATCCTGTATCATGCATCAAACCTGGACTGGCGATTCATTTCATATATGATATTATACATGTTTCAATGCCATTCTCCCAAATCACCCACCTCTCCCTCTCACACAGAGTCCAAAGACTGTTCTATACATCAGTGTCTCTTTTGCTGTCTCACATATAGGGTTATCATTACCATCTTTTCTATTTCCATATATATGCATTCAGTTCAGTTCAGTTCAGTTCAGTTGCTCAGTCGTGTTTGACTCTTTGTGACCCATGAATCAAAGCACATCAGGCCTCCCTGTCCATCACCAAATCCTGGAGTTCACGCAGACTCACGTCCATCGAATCGGTGATGCCATCCAGCTATCTCATCCTCTGTCGTCCCCTTCTGCTCCTGCCCCCAACATCAGAGTCCTTTCCAATGAGTCAACTCTTCCCATGAGGTGGCCAAAGTACTGGAGTTTCAGCTTTAGCATCATTCTTCCAAAGAAATCCAGGGCTGATCTCCTTCAGATGGACTGGGTTGGATCTCCTTGCAGTCCAAGGGATTCTCAGATCTTCGTCTTCTCCAAACACCACAGTTAAAAAGCATCAATGCTTCGGCGCTCAGCTTTCGTTCACAGTTCAACTCTCACAATCCATACATGACCACTGGAAAAACCATAGCCTTGACTAAACGACTTTGTTTGGCAAAGTAATGTCTCTGCTTTTCAATATACTATCTAGGTTGATCAGAACTTTTCTTTACAAGGAGTAGGCGTCTTTTAATTTTATGGCTGA
>NW_020867607.1:0-17083 GCF_003369695.1 Bos indicus x Bos taurus | reverse complement strand
TTGTAAATTACAAGGAAGTGGTAAATCATTTCTCTTGTTCCCTGCTAACTCACATGCTGATACCAAAGCATACCTCAGTTTTAGCTTATGGAACATATTGTAAATTGTGAGATTTGAAATGCAGAGAAAGGAAGATCAACTACTTTTTATAATTATCTTTCTTGTGAGTTTTTATTAGAACTTGTAATTGACTTAGGAAAGCCTAGACTGAAACTGTAGGTTACACATGAATTTTTTTTTTTTTCCCCTGTGTTGTTTCTTTTAGTGAGAGGAAAACAGTGATTTTTATATTTTTCTTTATAAATGTATTTTGTGAAAGCATTAAACTCGTACAGAATCTACTTTATATATATATATATGTTCATATATATGTTTTTATTCTATATTCTGTATATGTAAATCTCTATACAAATTTTATTTATAGAATAAAATACACGGTATCTTTACAAACTGCCTACCATGCTTTAGCATCACTGAGGATAAGGCAGAGATCTTGTGCTGAGTGATGTTTCTTTATTTCAGGGTTAACTGTGTCTACTGTCCTTTTTGGCATCACAAGGTCTCTGTTGATATTCTACATCTTTGTTAATTCTTCACAAACTTTGCACAACAAAATATTGGAGTCCATTTTGAGAGCTCCCATATTGTTCTTCAATAGCAATCCAATAGGTAAGTCAGACACCAAATTTCTCAGTGAATATGTTTTATTAACACATTTAGTGCCTAATTACATTTTCGTATTTGAAAATGGAAGAGATGCTTGGAAGAAAATCACTGTGTGTGTTATTCATTTTATATAAAAATTTCACTGATAATTTTTCCTATCAGAGAAAATTTGAATAAAGGAGCCTGTAACCTTTTATTCCAATTTATGTGTCTATAAAGATAAATGAATGTTTACTTTGCAGGATGGTTTAGGAGTCCATTTGTTGTGTGGAATATGAAACACCCAGCACATGATGCAAATGTGTTGACATGTTTTTGATAGCTGTTGAAACGTTGGCTGTGTTACATAGTGTTAAGCTAACTAGGTAGGACCTTCTTCCAGGAACATCTCTACAGAAGACAGGCTGTATGTTTCTTTCTTTCACTTCTCATCCATATCTGGGACCACAGAGCTCTGGCATGTGCTCATATTTTGAGTTTTATCTAAATGGTAATGGAAAATTAATTAAAATACAGTATCAGTGAAATGTATACATCCTCTTCAATAAAATCAGGCCTCTAGTTTTACAATGGACTTTTAATTACATTTAAGAGGTTGTGGTACATAGCAGGTGGATCTTCAGTATTAGTAAAAGTGTCCTCAAAGGTTTCCCAGTGGCTGCTTCCTCCATCCTGAGGCCTTTGACCTGTCTTGCTTTGGAAGATAGCCTCCTGACCTGGGTTCCTGCGAAGAGTTAGTGCATCAGCATACATGCCCATTCTGTTCAGTTGGTTAGACTTGTGCTGAGGCCCAGGGTGGCTCTGTTTTTGCAGGTGATGATTGACAGGACCTGTCGAGTCAGGATGTGACTGAAGGGAGGACAGGAGTAGCCTTGGCCTGGCCATCAATTAGCTGTGTGAATCAGGCCAAAGTAGGTAGATATTACTGGGCAGGCAAATCTCAAGGCAGGATGTTGTCATGGTTATAAGTATGGACTCTAGAACCAACTTCCTGGGTTTAGTCCTGGTGCTAGTTACTAATAGTAATAGCCAGTTATAGTTATGTTAATACTTATGTGCTAGTTATTTAATTTCTCTGTGTCTTGATTTTCTTACCTGTAAAATGAGAATACTAATTCACACACTTAGCAATATCTTGATGTTGTGGGCATTAAGCAGGTTAATACATTATCACACAGCACATGGTCAGTGCCTAATGAACCTTAGTGAGGATGACCACATGGTGTTTGGGAACTTTCTCAATGGGAATAGCCACTGCCCTTCCTGTTTCACAAGACTGTTGCCAGGATTAAATAAGACTGTTTAGGGAAGCACCTTGTACAGATTTATTCAACACATGTTTAGTGCAGGCACAGTGTGGAGCACAGGATGGCAAACTGCAAAGGCTCAGACAATCTCATCTTATTATGAAGCTGGAGTGAGGAAGTGATTGAAAGAGTCTGTGCTATTATGGCTGTGATTTGCTCTACTTCACCTGTTAATGTGAAAACTATAGTAGTAAATTTGGGAGCATAAAGTGAGACCGCATTTCTGTTAAGACAGCCTCTGAGCTTCTGACCACAGTTGACCAGGCTGTTTATGACCTGTAGGCCTCTCCAGATGCTGATTTATTTATTATTCAAGGATTTGGAGCCATGTTTAAATGTTCAAGATCACTAACCCTGGAGCAGTGGGCATACCTGAAGCAGTATATCTTTCCTCTCCCTCCTATATCTATTATCAGAACTTCATTCCTTCAGGAAAATAGAAGCCCAAATAAGTACTGCAAAAATAGGTCCAAAGGTTTAGGGGCATCAATTATTTACTCTTTTAGTGGTATATTAAATTGAACTCTTCCCTGTCTTTAATCTCAAAAGTAGAATTTGTAATAGATAATTTTTGGTGGACTTTGTTTCTGGTATGCGATGTCCATGAAGAGAGAACCACATATAGCAGTGTTACTGTTACTGAGTTCAAGCTCACTCTCCTCACCTCAC
Organism: Bos indicus x Bos taurus; assembly: GCF_003369695.1. NCBI lineage: Eukaryota > Metazoa > Chordata > Mammalia > Artiodactyla > Bovidae > Bos > Bos indicus x Bos taurus. The sequence goes on along the minus strand of NW_020867607.1, from coordinate 14,441 downwards.
AAAAGGACCAGTAAGACTCACAGAAGAGGTATTGAGGCAAGGAATAGCAACTTTATTTGGAAAGTTGGCAGACTGAGAAGAAGGCAGACTAATGTCTCAAAATAACCATATTATTGGGGTCTGGATGCCTTTTTTTTTTTTTTTTTTGAAAAAAAAGAAAGAAAGGAGGCGAGGAAGTAAAGTCAAAAGGCCATTAATCTTACAAAACAGGAGGGTATTTATTAATGTCTTCTTTTCTGCAGACCATCCACAGGTACTGAGGGTCAGAAAGTCTCCCTGTAAGCTGAAAAAAAACCCACTTTAGTTTAACATTCAGGCAGAGGGGCAGGGTTCCCTGACAAAAACAATGAATAGCAAAGGCTAAAGTCAAAGAAATAGATCCAACGTGGAGTCAAAATTGGTTCTTCCCTGTAACAGTTCTTTTAATGGGCACCTCTGTTATCTGGGGCCATTATCCTGTGCTTTCTCATCCTGAGTCTCCTCAGGGTGCCACTCTTGCAGGAGTGGCTGCAGGGTCCTGATGGCTTGCAGCATCCTTTGTTTACTGATATGGTGGATGGCAATTTTTAGTTCATACCAAGTATTTACTAGAAATTAGGTCTTATCATCTAATCCTATAGCCTTCAGTATAGACTGTTGTTGTGGATTCTGAGAAGGGAAATAAAATCAGTGATAAGTAACCCTTAGTCATTTAGCGATATTTGTGTTTTCCTGCCTACATACCTCTGATCTTCGTAGATGCTTCTTCATAAGTCTGTACTAGTCACACTTGATACATGTCTGAAAATAATGACTTATCCCAGTATTAAACTCATAACTTGGAAATGGTTAGAATCCAGTTTCCCCAAAATGTGAGGTGTTGTGAACAATCTGGACAGAAAAAAGTGTAGAGGGGTTATAATTATGTTAATTTAAAGAGTATCACTTTGGCAAAATTAATCTTGATAACTAAAGCAAAATTAGTGTAACAATTAGGATTAACTTAGGTATTTTTGCAACTTTTTATTTACCAGTTTAGCACTTGGAATGAGTCTTAGATGGGATGGATCTAAAAGGAGGGAGCATTCTAAATCCACCAACCCTTCTTGATACAATGACAATATTCCCCCATTCTTTTAAAATCTGGACTCTATTTCAACTGCCCAGACACTGCCGTTTGGTGATATTTTTATTTCTCTTTAGGTATCATCCTATTGTCTCTTTCATTTTGCCACTGACATCAGCTTTTTTCATTTGAATTTGTAATGTATTTGTTGTTTAATTGCTAAATCATGTCCAACTCTTTTGTGGTCCCATGGACTGTAGCCCGCCAGACTCCTCTGTCCATGGAATTTTCCAGGCAAGAATACCAGAGTGAATGCCACTTCCTTCTCCAGGGGATCATCCCCACCCAGGGATTGAGCCCATGTCTCTTGTGTTTCCTGCATTGGCAGGCTGATTTTTTACCACTGAGCCATGATGGGAAGGCCAATATATTAAATATTTAATATATATACTTCTTTTAGATTTATTTATTTATTTTTAGTTGCATTGGGTCCTTGTTGCTGTGCTTGGGTTTTCTCCAGTTATGACAAACAAGGGCTCCCCTTCATTGCAGAGCTTGGGCTTCTCATATGGTGGCCTCTCTTCTTGAGGAGCTCAGGCCCTAGGTGCAGGGGCTTCAGTAGTTGTGGAACATAGGCTTAGTTACTCTGTGGCATGTGGGATCTTCCTGGACCAGGGATCCAACTTGTGTCCCCTGCACTAGGGACACTGTACCACAGGGAAGTTCCTAAATATATACATTTCAAAAGTATGTTTTGATTTGTTTATAAATTGTTTCTTTGAAAGCTCCTACCAGGAGAAAAAATGAGTAATATCTTTTTTTATTAATTAATTTATTTTACTTTACAATATTGGTATTGGTTTTGCCATACATTGACTTGAATCCACCATGAGTGTACATGTGTTCCCCATTCTGAACCCCACCCACCTCCCTCTACATCACATCCCTCTGGATCCTCCCAGTGCACCAGCCTGGAGCACCCTGTATCATGCATAAAACCTAGACTGGCGATTCATTTCACGTATGATATTTTACATGTTTCAATGCCATTCTCCCTTATCATCCCACCCTTGCCCTCTCACACAGAGTCCAGAAGACTGTTCAATACATCTGTGCCTCTTTTGCTATCTTGCATACAGGGTTATCGTTACCTTCTTTCTAAATTCCATATATTTGCGTTCAGTTCAGTTCAGTTCAGTCACTCATTCGTGTCTGACTCTTTGCAACCCCAAGCATGCCGAGCCTCCTGTCCATCACCAACTCCCGGAGTTCACTCAAACTCATGTCCATCAAGTAGGTGATGCCATCCAGCCATCTCATCCTCTGTCGTCCCCTTCTCCTCCTGCCCCCAATCCCTCCCAGCATCAGAGTCTTTTCCAATGAGTCAACTCTTCACATGAGGTGGCCAAAGTATTGGAGTTTCAGCTTTAGCATCAGTCCTTCCAATGAAAACCCAGGACTGATCTCCTTTAGGATGGACTGGTTGGATCTCCTTGCAGTGCAAGGGACTCTCAAGAGTCTTCTCCAACATCTCAGTTCAAAAGCATCAATTCTTCGGTGCTCAGCTTTCTTCACAGTCCAACTCTCACATCCATACATGACCACTGGAAAAACCATAGCCTTGACTAGACGGACCTTTGTTGGCAAAGTAATGTCTCTGCTTTTGAATATGCTATCTAGGTTGGTCATAACTTTCCTTCCAAGGAGTAAGCATCTTTTAATTTCATGGCTGAAATCACCATCTGCAGTGATTTTGGAGCCCCAAAAAATAAAGTCTGACACTGTTTAGTATACTGTATTGGTGTTTTTCTTAAATGAGTAATATCTTGTCTTATTCTTGTAGGAAGAATTTTAAATCGTTTCTCCAAAGACATTGGGCATATGGATGACTTGCTGCCTTTGATATTTCAAGATTTCATCCAGGTAATTCACCAGTCTTGTCAGAGTTCTCCCAGGGAGTAGCAGAGTGCCTGTTCCTCAAGGCCTTTTCACAGGGACTTAGGGTGGGCCTTTCAGCCTGGTGATGTATTATTATCTTCAGCAAAGGTTGTGTTTTGTAAGAGAAAGGTGCGGCTGTGATTGGGAGGCTGAGTTAACATGAGTAACACCTGGTCATGAGTGGCTCCACAGTCACGTCAAGGTTGGTTTGAAGCAGCGACAGGTTGGGTAAGTGGTTCTCCCTCAGCATTCCAGGTGTCTGGCTAGGATTCCCTTTACTGTGAGCACATTTCATAACAGAAACAGTCACCTCTCATGGAAAGATAGACTAGATGAGCTAAATTATGTATCGTATTACCACAGAAGCCAAGTATTTATTGCACCATTTTTTTTTTTTGATAGGGTCGAATGTGATGGCTTAGAAAAGATTAGTAATAATAAGGTGAAAATAATACTTGATCAAGGACAATAAAGGGCAGTTATTGATACAAAGAGTTTAATCCAGTAATTTGATTAAAGGATCAAAGTTATCTCAGAAAATGTCTTCTTTGTTTTTGCAGGCAGTTTTTCTTTTCACATGTTGAAGTCTCTGTTTTAACGTATCTTAAAAAAAAACCCAAAACAAAACGGCAGAAATACCCACGGGAATGCTTCTATCCGGCCTTTGTTTGGTCTGTGAACTTGAGGAATGATGCTGGGTCATCTCAGCTCTTGTTTCCTCATTCAGTATCATTGCTCCACCTGGGGTGTTTTCTCTGTTATTCCTGTCTGCTTTTCAGTGATTCAAGCTATGTGACTTTCTAAGTGTTTATTTGTAAATGAAATGCATTTATCAAAAGCTGCACACAGAAGTGGAGAAGGCAATGGCACTCTACTCCAGTACTCTTGCCTGGAAAATCCCATGGATGGAGGAGCCTGGTAGGCTTCAGTCCATGGGGTCGCTAAGAGTCAGACATGACTGGGCGACTTCACTTTCACTTCTCACTTTCATGCATTGGAGAAGGAAATGGCAACCCAGTCCACTGTTCTTGCCTGGAGAATCCAGAGGCAGGAGAGCCAGGTGGGCTGATGTCTGTGGGGTCACACAGAGTCGGACCACAACTGAAGTGACTTAGCAGCAGCACACAGAAATGCAGCAATGAATATCTGAATGCAAACAGCACAGCCTGTGGGCAAAGGCTTCCACTATTTACCAATGAGAAGTAAGCTGAGACTCAGAGGCAGAGGACTTTTACTGCAAAGATATATGTGCTTTTTTTTTTTTTTTTTTTCTGGAAACTTATTTTATAAAGTTGTCCTCTTGGGTTTAACTACATTACTTATCCCCAGAAGCAGTCTTTCAGTAAAGCAGTATCACATCTTGACTGTGACTGTTAATTACTTTAAAAAGACTTTGTGAAAGGTTCTGTTCCTTTGCTACTATAAACTAGGTCAAGGTTGGGTTTCCAAAGCTGGCTGGCTTGCTGTGTGCTTGGCACATGGTTAATTGGCCCTTATAATCAGAATCTATCACATATTTTTGCATGACCTAAAGAGGGATAGGCTATCTGATTTCAGGATAAACATTCTTAGTCATGTGAGGAGAGAAAATTTCAGTCTCAATGATTTCCAATCCCAGATTTTCCACTTGTAGTTCTATTATCTTGAAGTCCAGGTCCTCCAGGTGGAGGCGTCCTAAAGGTCATTGAAAGTTAGAGTCTGGTATTTGAGGGAGAGACCTGGAATAGCACCAGTGTATTCTTCACTGAGAAGGTAGTAGTTGAATCTGTGAAGATGGATAAGATAGCCCAGAGAGAGTGAGGCATGTTTAGGGACCAAGATCAGAATCTTTTGGAAGCCTTGATATTTAGAAAGCTGACAGAGGAGGCAAGCAGAGGAGACACACAGTGACAGCAAGGAATGAGAGGAGGAGACAGGGTGGAGACCTGAGAAAGGACAGGTCTGCTCAATGCAAATGAGAAGATGAGCCCACGGAGAGTTGTTGTTTGATTTGAAATCAGGAGGTGTTGGTGACCCAAGAAGCAGGTTCCAGATGTGAGGCCAGAGTGCAAAAGGCTGAGAATCCAGGAGATGTGGAGGTACTTGACGTGAAGACAGGCTACTCCTGGAAGGGGTTTGAATGAAGTGGGAGAAAGGCCCATCTGGAATATAGGGTCTGAGGAGGTATTGCTGGCTGTTTGGGTTTGTAATTTGAGTTGGGGGTATGTGTGAGGTGGTGGGTTGTATTCTCTCTCTCTCTCCTCCTGTTCAACAAATAGGGATTATAGTTGAGACCCTGAGGTACAAGGGTGAATGGGCACAAAGCCCTCTTCCAGGACCCCCAGGGGAGGGAAAACAAAGTGAAAGTCACTCATTCATGTCCAACTCTTTGTGACCCCATGAACTATACAGCCCTTGGAATTCTCCAGGCCAGAATACTGGAGTGGGCAGCCTATCCATTCTCCAGGGGATCTTCCTTACCTAGGAATCTAACTGGGGTCTCCTGCATTGAAGGCAGATTCTTTACCAACTGAGCTACAAGGAAAGCCCAAGAATACTGGAATGGATAGCTTATCCCTTCTCCAGGGGATCTTCCCTACCCAAGAATCAAACTGGGGTCTCCTGCATTGCAGGCAAATTCTTTACCAACTGAGCTATCAGGGAAACCCAGGGAAAGGAACCACATAGAAACTCACCTCTTGCTGCCTTTGGAATCTGAATTGTGCAAGTACCTTGGAGGAAGTCCTGAAAGGCAAACTGGATGTGGGAGCTGGAGCAGTTAGGGAGTCTGGTCCAGGAAGTGGGTGGAGTTGCTATGAAGTGACCTTTCATACCAGAGGAAAGGAAAATGCTCCTGTGGGTGGTGGAACAGGAGGTGCTGCTGGAAGCTCAGTTCCTATGTGGGAAGCAGTCTTTTCTCTCTGTCACTATTGAGAGTGGGGTCAGGAAGGGGCTTGTTCAGCTTTTTTGAAGGAGCTGTTTCAAAGGATGCAGTTAGTGTCAAGTGGGTTGGAACTCATTCCTGATGATTCTGATCAGCCTTGGTATATTTTATAAACCTTGGAAAATACTGGATTATTTTCATGTTTATCACATCTAAAGCGTTTATTCCATATACTTTTCCTTATCTAATTCCTTCTCATTCTCTTAAATGAAATCTCAGGTAATTTGTTTAATATTTTGTAGTAGTGATGGCAAGTGTGAAAACCCTGGATTCTGACTAGTGCATCCACACTTCAGGACAGTCCATCCCCTCAAGTGATGTCATTCAGAGACGACATCCCAAAAGAGGAGTGATCACAAGTTTGTACACCATTGTGTACCCTGACTCTTATAACAACAGATGTCTTGCCTGTTCAGTCACATTATAGTTATTGACAAAGGGAGCTGTTCACAATTCCAAAGGAAGAAGAAAGGTAGCATTAAAAAAAAAAAATCCAATTTGTATAGTGTGCTTGGTGGCTCAGGTGGTAAAGAATCCACCTGCAATGCGGGAGACCTGGATTCGATCCCTAGGTTGGGAAGATCCTCTGGAGGAGGGCATGGCAACCTGCTCCAGTATTCTTTCCTGGAGAATCCCCATGGACAGAGGAGCCTGGTGGGCTACAGTCCCTTGGGTTGCAAAGAGTCAGACATGATTGAGTGACTAAGCACAGCACTTGATAATCATTTACGATGTCAACAGCTTCAAAGTGCCCTGGAGTGAGTAGGCCTGCAGTCTCCATTTTGAAGCTTGAGTCCTGGATCACCCTCTTACCATCTCTGCCACACAAAAACAATTCCTGTCTGTAAAACAGGGAAAATAATACCAACTTTATAAGGTTTATTGGGGAGACAAAATGAATTTGTTTTAATAAAATTCTTAGCACAAAAGCTAACTGCATCTTGAGCACCAAATCAGATCAATTTAGTTCAGTTGCTCCATAATGTCCAACTCTTTGCAACCTCATGAATTGCAGCATGACAGGCTTCCCTGTCCATCATCAACCCCCAGAGCTTGCTGAAACTTATGTCCATCGAGTTGGTGATGCCATCCAACCACCTCATCCTCTGTAGTCCCCTTTTCTTCCTGCCTTCAATCTTTCCCAGCATCAGGGTCTTTTCCAGTGAGTCAGTTCTTCGCATCAGGTGGCCAAAGGATTGGAGTTTCAGCTTCAGCATCAGTCCTTCCAATGAATATTCAGGACAGATTTCCTTTAGGATGGACTGCTTGGATCTCTTTATTGTCCAAGGGACTCTCAAGAGTCTTCTCCAACACCAGAGTTCAAAAGCATCAATTCTCCAGGCACTCAGCTTTCTTTATAGTCCAACTCTCACATTCATACATAACTACTGGAAAAACCATAGTTTTGACTAGATGGACCTTTGTAGGCAAAGTAATGTCTCTGCTTTTTGATATGCTATTTATGTGGGTCCTAGCTTTTCTTCCAAGAAGCAAGCGACTTTTAATTTCATGGCTGCATTCACCATCTCCAGTGATTTTGGAGCCCAAGAAAATAAAATCTCTCATTATTTCCCCATATATTTGCCAGAAAGTGATGGGATCAAATGCATGATCTTAGACATCTGAATGCTGAGTTTTAAGCCAACTTTTCACTCTCTTTTTTAACTTTCATCAAGAGGCTCTTTAGTTGTTCTTCACATTCTGCCATAAGTCAAGGCTATATATTATCACCCTGCTTATTTAAATTACATGCCGAGTACATCATGCAAAATGCCAAGGTGAATAAAGCACAAGCTGGAATCAAGATTGCCGGGAGAAATATCAATAATCTCAAAGATGCAGATGTGCACTAAATAATGCATCGTTATTTTAAAACACCAAATATATTTTTAAGTAGGAGAAATAGTCTGCTAAAGGCATGATGTTGAATTAAAATTATTGTGACACACAGTTTTCAGTCTCATAAATATTACCTCATGAGTTTGCATTACATAGATTCTAGGCTTTGCAATCCTTGAAGACTTAAATGGACACTTTTCCATGTAGACTCACAGAATAAAAATCAACCATTCTCAAAATAGACCATTGAGCACAAAATAGTTCAAATTAATATAATTTTCATACAGTTCGCCAAAGTGCCAGATAACACTGGGAAATACTAGAGATCTCTTCAAATAATTAGAGATACCAAGGGAACATTTCATGCAAAGATGGGGATTATAAAGTACAGAATGGCAAGGACCTAACAGAAGCAGAAGATATTAAGAAGAGGTAGCAAGAATACACAGAAGAACTGCACAAAAAAGATCTTCATGACTCAGACAACCATGACGGTGTGTCCACTCACCTAGAGGCAAACATTCTGGAGTGTGAAGTCAAGTTGGTCTTAAGAAGCATTACTACATACAAAGCTAGTGAAGGTGATGGAATTCCTGTTGAGATATTTCAAGTCCTAAAAGGTGATGCTGTGAAAATGCTGCACTCAATATGCCAGCAAACTTGGAAAACTCAGCAGTGGCTACAGGACCGGAAAAGGCCACCTTCCGTTCAAATCCCAAAGAAGGGCAATGCCAAAGAATGTTCAAACTACAATGCAGTTGCACTCATTTCACTTGCCAGCAAGGTAAGGCTCAAAATCCCTCAAGCTAGGCTTTACTAGTACGTGAACGAGAACGTCTAGATGTACAACATTTAGAAAAGGCAGTGGAACCAGAGATTAAATTGCCAACAACTGTTGAATCATAGGAAAAGCAAGGGAATTACAGAAAAACATCTACTTCTTTATTGACTACACTAAAGCATTTGACTGTGTGGATCACAACAAAGTGTGGAAAAATTCTTAAAGAGGTGGGAATACCAGACCTCTTTACCAGCCTTCTGAGAAATTTATATGCAGGTCAAGAAGCAACAGTTAGAATCAGACATGAAACAACAGACTGGTTCAAAATTGGGAAAGGGGTATGTCAAAGCTGTGTAATGTCACCCTGCTTATTTAAATTATATGCAGAGTACATCATGTGAAATGCTGGGCTGGATGAATCACAAGCTGGAATCAAGGTTGCCAGAAGAAGTATCAACAGCCTCAGATATCCAGATGATACCACATAATGGCAGAAAGCAAAGAGGAAGTAAAGAGCCTCTTGATGAAGTTGAAAGAAGAGAATGAAAAAGCTGGCTTAAAACTCACATTCAAAAAACTAAGATCATGGCATTTGGTCCCATCACTTCATGGCAAATAGATGGGATAAAAGTGGTTACAGTGACAGATTTTATTTTCTTGGGTTGCAAAATCACCTGTGGCTCCTCATGCACAACATACATTTTGAGATAACATTGGCTCAAGGTGTTTTCCTGGGCCATAAAATGATTGACATGAATCTTGAAGAAAGGCAGGTTTCCAAGCAAAGACATAGTCTCATTAACATAGTTTAAGAGAATATTTGCATGAGTAAAACATACTGGTTTGTCAAGTCTGTTCTGAGTCTTAGGCAGAACTGAGTTGAAGACAGAGCCCAGGGTAAGTACATAGTTCATTATCATAGCTTAAGAAAAGCATTTCCATAAGAAAAATGCATTGGTTAGCTCAAGGTTTGAGTAAAGTTCTGGTGGAGCTAGGTGTCTTAGTGGCAACACAGAACTTTTAAAAGAAACCTCCTTTTAATTTTGTATAGAGAAGGAAAAAAAATCTGACACTTGTAGTTTGTTTCTTCCTGCCCTTTAAGAGAGAGAGAGAGAAAAAATGTCTGACACTTAGCAGCCTATTTCCTCCCTTTGGAGACCCCTAAGCCTTCCTGCCTGTTACCCTCTCATGTTTACCTTTTTTGGCTCTTATGATTTATGATTTTGTATCCTAAGAAGTCTTTATCTTTAGAAGCATGAAGATATTTTCCTATTGTTTCTAGTTTTTTTAGAAACTGATACATTTTGCATTAATTTTTACATATCAAAGTGTATTTAGTTGTGAGGTTTATTTTCCCCAGTTATTCTAGCCAAGTTTGTTAAAGACTTTTATACACTGAATTGGCACCTTGATTTAAAATCATTTGACTATATGTGAGGAAGTCTGTTTTCTGGATCTTTGTTTTATTCCACCAATCTTTTTGGTTCAATTTATTCCTGAATGAATTTAATCAGTTCAGTTCAAGTGAATTCAGTTCAGTCACTCAGTCATGTCCGACTCTTTGTGACCCCATGGGCTGAAGAATTCCAGGCTTCCCTGTCCCTAACCAACTCCCAGAGCTTGCTTAAACTCATGTCCTTTGAATCGGTGATGCCATCCAACCATCTCATTCTCTGTAGTCCCCTTCTCCTCCTGCCTTCAATCTTTCCCAGCATCAGGGTCTTTTCAAATGAGTCAGTTCTTCACATCAGGTGGCCAAAGCATTGAAGTTTCAGCTTCAACATCAGTCCTTCCAATGAGTATTCAGGACTGATTTCCTTTAGGATTGACTGATTTGATCTCCTTGCTGTCCAAGGGACTCTCAAGAGTCTTCTCCAACACCACAGTTCAAAAGCATCCATTTGAATGCAAAGATAAAATACCATTTTTAAATGCTCATTGCTAGTATATAGGAAGCAATTGATTTATTTGAGAATTCACTTTGCATTTCCTGGAGTTGGTGGTGTTTTCTAAAAATTCTATAGGACTTTGTACATATACAATCATGTCAGCTACTTGACTGTTGTAACAGGAATGTAAGTAATTTGGAAGCTAGAGGCAAACAGATCATATATTCAAACTGTGCTTGTGAGAGTGTTATAGCCACGCATTCCGGGAAACCTCACTCAGAAGGACAATGCAGATAGTGGAGTGCGGTTTATTAACACTGGGTGGGCCCAAGGCAGAGTCTCCTTTTAGCCAAGGACCCCAACCAGTGTTTGGTGAAAATCTTTTATACCCCATGTGTACGTGTCCAAACCCACCACCTCAATTTCCTTGAGACTTACATAAAACAAAGGAAGGGTAAATACAATCACAATAACCCCATTATTCAAGTGTTACAAGTGGTTAGGTGTTCAAACAGTTAATAATCAATAAGCCTGCAGTTACACTCCAATAGATACAGAAAGAATTTATGACCTGTCTGGAGGCAGGGGTGATTAGAGTCTGTTTTCTCTTAGGCGATGAGTAACCTGGATGTGATCTTCAAGATTCCCCTGTCCAGAGGGGGTCTTATCCTTCTATTGTAGTTTCCATAGGCACTAAGCACAGAGTCCAGAGTCCATTGGAGAGGTGGCCAAGCATGAACAGGCCTCAGATGGGGTCTAGGCCCTATGAATTCCTTCTTCAAGAGGAATATTTTAAATCTTCAGCATTAGAATATGGTGTTCATTCTAGTAGTAGAGTCTTCCTGTGGAAATTTAGTGTTTTTACTACTACCCATATATAGATATTGAACATTTAAAATACTCAGCCTAATTTTGTGTCCTTGGGATTTACGTATTTATTAAAATTACTGGGCTTCCACCCCACCCCGCCAAAGACATTTTGTGTTCTGGGCTTAGAACTCATCTTTCTCGTAAAATGTTTCGTTTTTAATTTAAATAATAATTCTTAAATCAACACAAGTTAGTATGCTTTATTAGCATTTTTAAGACATTTTAATGATCAGTCTGCTCTGTGAGCTGAGCAGGCTATTATTCCCTAATAAAAAGAAATCTGGAAGTCATCCCTGCATGGGAGAAACCAGATACAACCTCAAGAAACCAAACAAACCTGGAAAATGCAGACAGAAGGAAATATATAATAATAGAGTATATCTGCTGCTGCTGCTGCTAAGTAGCTTCAGTCATGTCTGACTCGGTGCAACCCCAGAGACAGCAGCCCACCAGGCTCTGCCATCCCTGGAATTCTCCAGGCAAGAACTCTGGAGTGGGTTGCCATTTCCTTCTCTAATGCATGAAAAGTGAAAGTGAAGCCGCTCAGTCGAGTCCGACTCTTAGCAACCCCATGGACTGCTGGCCTACAAGGCTCCTCTGTCCATGCGATTTTCCAGGGCAAGAGTACTGGAGTGGGGTTGCCATTGCCTTCTCTGGGAGTATATCTAGATATTAATTTTAAAATATTAATTTTATCTTTATTTGGGATACAGTATTGGGCATGAACAAAAAAGACACTCTTGGGGTCAGAATGACTGAATTACCAGTGTGCTCGTTCTGTCTGGCTCTTTGAGACCCCATGGACTGTAGCCCGCCAGTATCCTCTGGGGAGCCCATGAGATTTGCCAGGCAGGCATGATGAAGTGGGTTGCTATTTCCTCCTCTAGGGGATCTTTCCAACCCAGGGATTGAACCCACATCTCCTTAGGCTCCTGCATTCCAGGTGGGTTCTTGACTTTGGGAAAATTGCTAAATCTCTCTGAGTATCACTTTCCAATTTTATAAAAGGAGAGAATAATCCTTCTTACTCAGATTTGCTGTGAGAATAAATTAAAGGAGGCCTGTAGAATAATTGAGAGGTGGGACACAATGCCAAGCCTCATGAAATGTCATCCATTATTGGTATTTGCGAGGGCAGAATATCCATGAAGTTTTTGGTGAGAATTATACAATTCTTCAGTATTATGAGAAAATTTGCCCCTGGGTGCTAATAATAAAGCAGTTCATAGTTTTCAATTTTTTTGATTAAACAGGTTTTTAAGCAAAACCATTAACATTTTCATAAGCATTATTTTTTCTGTTTCCTTACTGCTTTTGTGTATACTTCATTAACAATTTATTTTAGATGACAGCATGGTTTGTCAATAATAATGTAGATATTTTTCTGAAATTCTCTTGCTTTTCCTATGATCCAACAGATTTTGGCAATTTTATCTCCAGTTCCTCTGTCTTTTCTAAATCCAACTTGAGCATCTGGAAGTTCTCAGTTCACGTACTGTTGAAGCCTAGCTTAGAGAATTTTGAGCATTATTTTGCTACCATGTGGAGATAAGTACAATTGTGTGGTAGTCTGAGCATTGGTTTGGCATTGTCTTTCTTCCGGATTTGAATAATAATTAACCTTTTCCAGTCCTGTGGTTACTGTTACATTTTCCAAATTTGCTGGCATATTGAGTGCAGTACTCGAACAGCATCATTTTTTAGGAATTGAAGTTGCTCAGCTGGAATTCCATCACCTCCACTAGCTTTGTTCGTAAGTGATACTTCCTAAGGCCCACTTGTCTTCACATTCCAGGATGTCCGGCTCTAGGTGAGTGATCTTACCATTGTGGTTATCTGGGTTACCTTCCTCCTGAGAATCTGTATGCAGGTCAAGATGCAACAGTTTAGAACAACAGACTGGTTCCAAATTGGGAAGAAGTACGTCAAGGCTGTATATTGTCACCCCTGCTTATTTAACTTATATGCAGAGTACATCATGCAAAATACTGGGCTGGATGAAGCACAAACTGAAATCAAGATTGCCAGGAGAAATGTCTATAACTTCAGATATGCAGATGATATCACCTTTATGGCAGAAAAGTGAAAAGGAAACTAAGGAGCCTCTTGATGAAAGTGAAGAGGAGAGTGAAAAGCTGGTTAAAAAACTCAAATTCAAAATATGAAGATCATGGGAATCCGGTCCCCATCATCTCATGGCAAGTAAATGGGGAAACAGTGGAAACAATGATAGAATTCATTTGGAGGGATTCAAAATCACTGCAGATGGTGACTGCAGCCACGCAATTAAAAGAAGCTTGCTCCTTGGAAGAAAAGTTATGACCAGCCTTGACAGCATATTAAAAAGTAAAGACATTACTTCTTGACAAAGGTCCGTCTAGTCAAAGCTACGGTAGTCATGTAACGATGTGAGAGTTGGACTACAAAGAAAGCTGAGCACCAAAGAACTAATGCTTTTGAACTGTGGTGTTGGAGAAGACTGTTGGGAGTCCCTTGAACAGCAAAGGAAATGAAACCAGTCCATCCTAAAGGAAATCAGTCCTGAATATTCATTGGAAGGACTGATACTGAAGCTCTAATACTTTGGCCACCTGATGCAAAAAAACTGACTCATTGGAAAAAGACCCTGATGCTGGGAAAGATTGAAGGCAGGAGGAGAAGGGGATGACAGAGGATGAGATGGTTGGATGGCATCACTGACTCGATAGATATGAGTTTGAGCAAGCTCCAGGAGTTGGTGATGGACAGGGAGACCTGGTATGATGCAGTCCATGGGATGCAAAGAGTTGGACACGACTGATTGGAGAAGGTGATGGCACCCCACTCCAGTACTCTCGCCTGGAAAATCCCATGGATGGAGGAGCCTGGTAGGCTGCAGTCCATGGGGTTGCGAAGAGTCAGACACGACTGAGCGACTTCACTTTGACTTTTCACTTTCATGCATTGGAGAAGGAAGTGGCAACCCACTCCAGTGTTCTTGCCTGGAGAATCCCATGGACTGGGGAAGCCTGGTGGGCTGCGTCTCTGGGGTCGCACAGAGTCGGACATGACTGAAGCGACTTAGCAGCTGCAGCAGAGTGACTGAACTTACTGTGGCTTGTCAGAAATAGCTTCACAGGACAACATCCTTTCTGATGATGGGAGATGGGAGATGAC
>NW_020867606.1:0-9133 GCF_003369695.1 Bos indicus x Bos taurus | reverse complement strand
TGTTTTTACTAGTGCCTTCACCAGTGACCTTAAGACACACCATCAGTTACTGTTTCAAGAAAACAGTGATATTATTTATGGCACAGACTCCTCCCCCCACCCCCCAACCTAGAGAGAGAACAGAAACAGTTCTAATTAACTGGCCACCACATTTGTTTATACGGGGTGTGGAGGAGGGGATATCTGGATTGAATATTTTGCTGTCTAATGTTCTTGCAGCATACTATGGTGCAAAAAAAAAAAAAAAAAAAAATCCCAATATTCCACAATGATGGGACCAAAGTTCTCAGACTCTCCAGATCAAACACTGAGAAAACCCAGTAGTTAAGTTTAGCCACTCAGTCGTGTCCAATCCCTTGCAAGCCCATGGACTGCATGACGCCAGGCTGCCCTGTCCGTCACCAATTCCTGGAGCTTGCTCAAACTCATGTACATCAAGTCAGTGATGCCATCCAACTATCTCATTCTCTGCCGTACCCTTCTCTTCCTGCCTTCAATCTTTTCAAGCATCAGGGTCTGTTCCAATGAGTCAGTTATTTGCATCAGGTGACCAAAGTATTGGAGTTTCAGCTTCAGTATCAGTCTTTCCAATGAATATTCAGTGTTGATGTCCTTTAGGATTGACTGGTTTCATCTCCTTGCTGTCCAAGGGACTCCCAAGAGTCTTGTCCAACACCACAGTTCAAAAGCATCAATTCTTCAGTGCTCAGCTTTCTTTATAGTCCAACTCTCACATCCATACATGACTACTGGAAAAACATAGCTTTGACTAGATGGACCTTGCCAGCAAAATAATGTCTGTGCTTTTTAACATACTGTCTAAGTTGGTCATAACTTTTCTTCCAAGGAGTAAGCATGTTTTCATTTCATGGCTTCAGTCACTATCTGCAGTGATTTTGGAGCCCAGAAAAATAAAGTCAGCCACTGTTTCCATTGTTTCTGCATCTATTTGCCATGAAGTGATGGGACCAGATGCCATGATCTTAGTTTTCTGAATGTTGAGCTTTCAGTCAACTTTTTCATTCTCTTCTTTCACTTTCATCAAGAGGCTCTTTAGTTCATTTTCACTTTCTGCCATAAGGGTGGTGTTATCTGCATATCTGAGGTTATTGATATTTCTCCCAGCAATTTCGATTCCAGCTTGTCCTTCATCCAGCCCTGCATTTTGTATGATGTACTCTGCATATAAGTTAAATAAGCAAGGTGACAATATACAGCCATAACATACACTTTTCCCGATTTGGAACCAGTCTGTTGTTTCATGTCCAGTTCTAACTGTTGCTTCTTGACCTGCATACAGATTTCTCAGGAGGCAGGTCAGGTGGTCTGGTATTCCCATGTCTTTCAGAATTTTTCCACAGTTTGTTGTGATCTACACAGTCAGAGGTTTTGGCATAGCCAAAAAAGCAGATTTTTTTTTTTGAAACTTTCTTGCTTTTTCAATGATCTACCGGATGTTGGCAATTTGATCTCTGGTTCCTCTTCCTTTTCTAAAAACAGCTTGAACATCTGGAAGTTCACAATTCACGTATTGCTGAAGCCTGGCTTGGAGAATTTTAACCAGGAGTTTGCTAGCACATGAGATGAGTGCAACTGTGCGGTAGTTTGAACATTCTTTGGCATTGCCTTTCTTTGGGATTGGAATGAAAATTGAATTTTTCAAGTCCTGTGGCCACTGCTGAGTTTTCCAAATTTGTTGGCATATTAGTGTAGCACTTTCACAGCATCATCTTTTAGAATTTGAAATAGTTCAGCTGGAATACCATCACCACCACTAGTTTTCTTTCTAGTGATGCTTCCTAAGGCCCACTTGACTTCACATTCCAGGATGTCTGGCTCTGGGTGCTTGATCACACCAGCATGGTTATCTGGGTCATGAAGATCTTTTTTGTGCAGTCTTCTGTGTGTTCTTGCCACCTCTTCTTAATATCTTCTGCTTTTGTTAGGTCTATACCATTTCTGTCCTTTATTGTGCTCCTCTTTGAATGAAACGTTCTCTTGGTATCTCTAATTTTCTTCAAGAGCTCTCTAGTCTTTACCATTCTATTGTTTTCCTCTATTCCTTAGCATTGATCATGCAGGAAGGCTCTCTCCTTGCTATCTCTCCTTGCTACTCTTGAATTCTGCATTCAGATAGGTATATCTTTCCTTTGTTCCTTTGCCTTTAGCTTCTCTTCTTTTATCAGCTATTTGTAAGGCCTCCTCAGACAACCATTTTGCCTTTTTTTGCATTTCTCTTTCTTGGGGATGGTTTCTAAAAACATTTTAAAAATCCAGTACTTTCTCTTTAAAAAGCCTAAGGAAGTGCCCATCTTTCTTTTCTTATGGATGGGAAGTGGCCCTTTCCCCAGGCATTAATCTTCATCACAGGTTACTTCTGGAACAACTCCTCTTTGAATGTACCAGAGACCTGCTTTGCAACAAGACTATTGAATGGCTCCATTTCATGGTGCTCAGTTGTGTCTGACTCTTTGTGACCCCATGCACTGTAGCCCATCAAGCTCCTCTGTCCATAGAATTTTCCAGGCAAGATTACCAGAGTGGGCTGCCACTTCCTACTCTAGGGGATCTTCCCAACCCAGGGCCTGAACCCGTGTCTCTTGCATCTCCTGCATTGCAGGAGGATTCTTTATCACTAGTGCCACCTGGGAAGCCCAACGCCATTTCACAAGTCAGCCTCAAATTATAAAACGTGTGAGGCCTTGTCTACAGAAGACTGGATGGAGCTCTTCCCTTCCTTTTCTGCCTCCCTGCATCCTACCATTCCTACCAGCTCACATCAGCAGGACGTCATACATACCTGGACTCTACTGTTGTGCATCCCATTCAAATACCTCCTGAGACCAAAACTCATGGGAGTTTAGCTGATTCTCCTGACGACCAAAAATTTTTCTATAGCTTTTATGAAACTAACAACCACTCTATTATGCAAATACTTAGGATAAATGCCTCTTAAGAATTTATTATCAATAATAATTATAATAATAATTAATATATATAAACTAATGCTAAATATATATTAAAATAATAATAATAACAAAACATTTAAATGCCACAATAAAAAATCCCCTTTGTTTTGATGAACTTAGATTTTTTTTTATTTCCACTTAGTATCTACTAGATACTAAGAACCATGGAACTCAATATACTTCTCTTCTTGGCTTAGTTTATGGAAAGTTCAGTAGTAACTATCCATGGTTAAGGTTTGTGATATCAATACAAACATCTTCCTTCCTTTTTGACTATTGTCCTTATACCTTTAAAAAATACATTTAACAGTTCTACTTTCCTTATGATTTCTTATGGTTTTTAATATTGATGAAATATGTGCGTTAATAATATAAGCTCTGATATAATCTACCCTCTGTGAATAGCTGTAGAACAGAAGGATTGGTCATAAAATGTGTTCCCCATCATTCTAAGCTACAAAGTTAGACAGAATACTAGACTGCATGCCTACTGAACAGATCCCATGCTGTGTACTTCTAAGGGGATTATTTTCAGCATCATTTATATGAACAGCCTTGGGGATGGTAGAACACAAATAGTGTGTTCACCCCAAATGCTGTTGATGATAAACAGTAAACCTGAAAGTAACAGCACTTAGCTTTTTAAAACAATTAACAACTGTAACTTAATTGCATCTTTTAGGTATGGGGAAAAATGTATTTTTCAAATATATCATTTCTGGTATATGAATACATTTCCTGATACCTCTTTTTCTTTTCCTAATATTTTCCTTTCCTTGTCATTTCTAGTAACTCTGGGGTAAGAAAATTCCCCTGTTTCCCTTGTATATTCGTTCCAGTGTAATGAAATATTTTATTTTTAATAAAAGTATTTATAGACTGGCTGCTCTGTTAGGAAGTATGTCATGAACAAGACATAAATGGTCCCTATCCTCAAATTCACCTGCTGCTGCTGCTAAATCTCTCAGTTGTCTCTGACTCTGTGCGACCTCACTGACTGTAGCCCATCACGCTCCTCTGTCCGTGGGATTCTCCAGGCAACAATACTGCAGTGGGTTGCCATTTCCTTCTCCAGGAGATCTTTCTGACCCAGGGACTGAACCTGTATCTCTTATGTCTCCTGCATTGGCAGGTAGGTTCTTTACCACTCGTGCCAACTGGGAAGCTGCCCTTGAACAAGTCGATATCTGGTGCCTCAGCCTTCCTGTCTGTGAAATGGAGAGATGCCAGACTGTCTCTGATGGTTAGGATGCAGCTCTCTTTGAAAGCCAGTGATGACCCCCACGTGCCTGCAAAATCCACCCTTCCCAAGGATTCCACCCAGAAAGGCAGTGGATCTGGGATGTCTAAGAAGCAGGAGGTAAACAGTTCCCTGGAATCAGGATGTGGCAGGGAAAACTCACCTCTTTGTGCTAAAATACAAAGCTACAGCTGACCTGCCACCTTAAGGGCCACACTGAATAGGGCCCATAATATTCAATTACCTAACGTTAACTTAGTGAGAAATTCCAGAAGACAGTCTGCAGGATTTCAGGGGTCTGGTTAATGAAATGGCATAAAGGAAAGCCAGCCTACTTTGCCAAACCAACCTGAGAGTCCCGTACTCACTTGCACATTCCAGGCGTTTAATATCTCGTGAAGTCTCTGAGAAATATCGCTGGAGAAAAAAGAAAGCGATGCCAAGGGGAATCACAGGTATTGCAATCCAAGGAATCACTGCCACCATCACGCCTACTACACCAATCACAAGTAAAAAAGCCTAAAACAGTGAAAAAAGATACAGAGGTGTCTTTGTTAAGGATTTTTTTCAAAGATAAACTTTAATGTTTTTTTAGGATTAACTCTTTTCCCAAAAGATGTGTTGGAATAATAGAGAATGTTTTTCCTATTATTATCCAAAGAAATAAAATAATGTGTGGTTCTCGAGGTATTTATTGCATGTGTCAAACACTATGAGAATTTTTCAGGTATTAGCTCCTTTGATACACTCAGTAGCCCTATGATGCAGGCATCACTACTTTTAACAGATGAGAGAATATTTGAAACTCCCAGGGAAAAAGACTTGAATACCGAACTATCAGGAGTCAACAAGTGTTACTAGAAATGAGCGAGCAGGTATCACAGAGGAGGAATCCAGAAGCCTCAGCTACACATGTCAGGTCATAGAAGTGGTTGATTATAAATTCAGTGTCCAGAAAAGTAGGAAAAAATTCAAATGCTGATCTTTGGAAATAGGAATTCTCTTTTTTGGTTTTCAATCCATAGTTAATATTTACTGAGTACTGACTGTGTACAGGGCCACACATTCAACACTTCACATGTATTAACTCTTTAATCCTCACAATAATCCTATGTAGTAACAGTATTATCTCATTTTACAGATGGAGACACTGAGGTACATAAAGAAGAAAAACAACTTGATCAAGACTACAAAGCCGAAGTCGCAAACCTGGAGAGCCCACGTCATGAGCTATTATGACACATTTAAGCTTGCCCCCAATGTACATCCAACTTTCCACCATTATGCTAAGCATGTAAAATGTCCATTTCAAAGTTTAATGATTAAACACCAACAGATACCATTTATCAGACGTTTAATGCATATAAGGCACTGTGCCAAGATTTCTATGAACACTCATTTAATCATTTGATCCCATAATGTGATTTTATGTTGGGAAATGACCTTGGTCTAAAAAGAAGACAGAAAGAATAGAAACCAAACATTACATGCTGCTGCTTTAAGTATCCATCTTGATAAGGAAAAGTATGATATCACAATGGACAACTTCAGGCGATAGGAATGCAATCAACACTTAGGGTCTGCCTGCTATGGAAGTGGGGTCGATACTGGGGATGTGTAGATTCACATGGTCTGGGTCAAAGCCTCTGAAGTTTATGATCTCAGGTGGAGACAAATCCATGACAATCTGCACAAGGCAGAGAGGGCAGAGGAAACACAGGGAAGAATATATGAACCCTTTTTAAAGAAATCTAAAAGAGATTGATAACTGAATTTCACAGGCTGGTTTAGCAAACAGAGAGTGGCATGAATAATTTGCAGGTAGTAATCATACCTGTTACGAATTTTGGCCAAAAAGGAGGCAGGAGAAGGTTGAGATGCTTGTCTGAGTTAACACTGGTTTTTCTGGGTCCTCTCAGCCCGAGCACCTGCATCCCATGCTCTCCATCCCAGGGCCTCCCCCTCCTTGTCACCCAGGGCAACTGGCCCTGGTACATCTCTAAGGGATGGGTTAGGGTGGGTAGTGCCTGTATCACAGAGACTTGGGTTATCATTTCATAGCTCTTCCAGATCAGTTTTCTAAGAGGATCTTCACAACTATCTTGTGAATAAGAAAAGTAAGAACTATCATTTCCATTTGTAGATTAGAAACATGAAGCTGGGAGAACAAGTGACTGTCCTAAGTTTTTCCAGGAAGGACTGCAGGTCATGGAGAAAGACAGGAGTGGTTTGTACTCAGGTAATCCAAGAGCCACAGCTGCAGGAGGAGGAGCCTAGAAGGAGGAGGAATCTTCCAGAACTGTGACTCTGTGGCCAGGAGCCCTAGTGAAGCAAACTGCATTATCTGGATGGAGACCCATGTGCTTTCCCTGTTTCTCTCATCTGTGCCATGGTGTCAATATAAAACTCAGAATGAAGAGGATGGAATCCTGAAGGAATAAATCCTAATCATAAATGAGGGAAAATAGGCCTGTCTGATCTCTCTCCTATTAGACCTCAGTTCAGTTGCTCAGTTGTGTCCGACTGTTTGCGACCCCGTGGACTGCAGCATGCCAGGCCTGCCAGTCTATCACCAACTCCCGGAGTTTACCCAAACTCATGTCCATCGAGTTGGTGATATCATCCAGCTATCTCATTCTCTTTTGTCCCCTTCTCCTCCTGCCTGCAATCTTTCCCAGCATCAGGGTCTTTTCCAATGAGTCACCTATTAGACCTACAGATGAACAATTTCTTAACAAACACTGGCTTAACTGTGTATCCCACACTACTACAACCTTCATGTTCTTGGGGTAGGGTCCTTCCAGTTCCTTCCAT
The DNA here is from genome assembly GCF_003369695.1 of Bos indicus x Bos taurus. Lineage (NCBI taxonomy): Eukaryota > Metazoa > Chordata > Mammalia > Artiodactyla > Bovidae > Bos > Bos indicus x Bos taurus. The sequence goes on along the minus strand of NW_020867606.1, from coordinate 2,110 downwards.
GTCTGGTCTTAAGTAAAGTCACTAGGGGTGTCATCATTGGTCGTTAGGGAAAAAAAACCTGCTGAAACATCAATCAGGAAAAAATCCAAATTACAGTTCGTTTGGGTTTTTTTGTTTTTGTTTTTGTTTTTTAGAAAACTCACATTATTTGACTGAACAATATTCACCAGTTTCAATCATCTGTTTCTACCCAGTTAAGGGCCTTTAATGACTAACCCAGCCTGCCAGATAACCTGGGAAGTGACATAAGATCAAAATGAAGGGAGCTGTGCCAATGCTTCTTCCTTGCGTACACATTAAAGACCAGTAACTATTGCTCTCAAAAGATCCCGAGTTAGGTTATGTCCTTCAGATTTCATGCCCCTAAATTCTGAAACAATTCAAATAGACCTTCTCTAAGAGTTTTCTTTCTACTTGAAGGTCATACTATAGCCAGTCTTATAGTGGATTAAATATTATGTAAACACACACACACACTATATATATATATATATATATACACACACACACACATATACATACACACATACACAAAATGTATAGGTTTACATTTTAAGTATCTATGTATATACATTTATGAATATTTTATTTATTTCCAGCTCTCTCAAACTCTTTGCAAAAGTTGGTAGAAGGCAAAAATAGGATCTGAGCAAAAAGTCAACACTCTAACAAAGGAAACAGAATATTCCTGGGTCCAATAAACATCCCTTTCTTGAAGCCAATCTCATATCTTCCTTCCACATTCCCAGGATTCCAAGGAACCTAATCCAAGCTACACACACAATTCCTCCCATCTGACTGGATTTCAGGCCCATCTGATGGCCCACATCACCATGGCCAGTACTTCTGTAACTATTTCTCACGATGGCACTGAGACAATGATGTGTACACAGCAAGAGACGTGTTGACCCAGAAGCAAGTGACCCAAGTCCTGATGCCCCAGGAAATAAGGGGAATCATTTTTTAATATGTTTATAACCTATTTGGAGCACACCATTTGAGAATTCTATGAAAAGTCTATCATTCCATATGAATAAATGCAAACATTCAAGGATAGTATTTCACTTGAAAGCACATGGTGAATTTTCACAAGTCAGAACGAATCTTTAGTTTGCACAGATGACAACGTACACTTGGAGGGGAAATTCCATTAGACAGCTATTGAGGTATCTGAGACTGTTAATTTTCAAGAGGGTTTAGGGCTCACCCTAAATTAACAGGGATGGTAAGATCCCCCACCCACTTTTAATGTTAGTAAATCTGGGATATTGCAACACCATAAAAGGATGGTGGTGGGAATTAAATGGGATTATGTACATAATGTGCTTACCAGTTTATGGATAACAAATATAAACTCTAAGTCCATCATTATCACGTTTCAGTGTGCTTGGTCACAGCAGCCAGGGGAGGAGGGAACAGTGTACTACAGATTTAAGGGCTTAAAGAACCTTAAGAATCTCATGAAGCTGGACCCTAAGAGGCCACTCATTCTAACCCCTGGAACAGCTGAGTACTATCCAAGGATATACCAGAGCAGGTGATGCTTCTCTTAGATGTGGTGATGATGTACAAAGTGACTGTCGCTTTTCTCTAGCCACAGAGAAAATTGAATCTAAGGTCCATTTTGTTTGAAGAAGTTCTTTTAGAAATAATATGACCAATAAATCTCATTTAGTACAGTTTTTGTCCTCTCTGTATTTTCTTCCAAATTCTAGGTCTTCCAAAAATTGATAATATTAAGGTTACGGCAGCAAGTCAAGATTTTTTGAGATTTTTATTTTTTTATTCCTCATTCTCTTTGTTTCAACTTCTGCTGCTTCTTTGAGAAAACTTACTGTTATGAAACTGCTGAGAATTTAAGGAAAACTAAAGGAAAAGTGGAACACCTGTGAATTACCTAAACCAACCAAATTATTCAATTCAGTCCAAAGAGAAGATCAATTTGACTTTTTATGTTTCATGTACCATGAACTGGTCTATTGATATCAAATGAAGTACAAGAGCTAGATTTTGTACACTACTGAATCTTAGGAAATTCAACTGTGTCCACTCCAGTTCAGCCTCTTGGTACAGGCAAGAGTCTGCTTAGGATGTCAGGATGACTAAAGCA